>NC_090802.1:5484726-5791393 GCF_036512215.1 Solanum lycopersicum | reverse complement strand
GCCTTTCTGATGGCTTTCCAAGAATATATGCATCAGAAGGCCTCCATGGGTATGAGTCCAACTGTTGCACTTCTTTTCTCCTTTGGTCTAACGTTTCTTCATATTGACTATCTCTACAACTCCTTTTTCTGACTTCAGGTTTTACAGGGGACTTATTCCGCTACTGGGTCGTAATATACCATGTATCTCTCAGTCTTTGACACTCTATTCAGTTGATGTAAATTTGTATATATCTTATAAAATTTTGTACATACATATATATGATACCTATGAAACATTTGTGGGCACTCTTCTCTTTTGAGGTTTAGATAAATAATTAAAATTATTATTCAGAGTTCTTCATATTAGTAGTTGTAGACTTTTAGTATTGCCCCTGTAGTCTCATGTCCTTCAATTTCTATTACTATCTGTTGTTCCTTGTACTGCGATTATCGTATTGCTTTGATGTAGTTTCTGTTCTTTTTCTTGTACTTCCGTTACATCTTGTTTGGGACTGCTTTGAGTCGTCTTTCTTTGAGCCAAGGGTTCGGAAACAACCTCTCTACTTCTGAGGTAAGGTTAAAGTTTGCGTACACTCTATCCTCCTCATATCCCACTTTGTGAGACTACACTGGGTATGCTGTAGTTATTATTCAGAATTTTGTGGCCACTTAGAACTGTTTTTGTAATGTCTGAGGCAGCATTATTGGCTTTAGTTGAAATCTAGCTGAAATGCGTTGCAATGGTAATACTAGTATCATTTGTTCTATAGATCAAATATTACTCTACCATCTGTTATTTCTAATCTTGGTCTAGTTGAATGGTGTATTTGTAGAAGCAATTGATGACTATTAGCTGATATGTTGTTCGGACTCTCCAAAATTATTGCTGCACCCGCTGAAAATTTTGAAGAGTCCCGACCAACATAGATTAGATGTGCTGCTATATTGTAATGCTTTAGGAGTTTTCAGTTGAAAGGTATCGATAAAATTAATGTTGGTAACTGTTTTTCCCGTTGCAGTCTCAATAGTTATGTTCTCAACCTTTGAGCATACAGTGAATTTTCTTTATAAAAAGTTAATCCAGAAAAGGAGGGAAGACTGTTCAAGAACTCAGCAGCTCAGTGTAACTTGTTTAGCTGGATATGCCGCTGGATCTGTTGGTAGTATTATCTCTAACCCCGCTGACAACATTGTTGCTTCTCTTAACAACAAGAAGACCAGTAGCCTAAAGCAGGTAAAATCTCTTATTGTTTTCCCACACCCTAAAATGAATAAAATAATATAAACACAAAATTGAAAAACAAAAAGTACTGACAAAAAGAACAAGAAATGTCTACTACAATGATTCTCATGTTTGCTTCATTTCTAATTTTACCCTGTTTACCTTTTCAGGCTGTGAAGAAAATTGGGTTTCTTAATTTGTTTACGAGAAGTCTTCCTATTAGGATAATGCTTGTTGGACCAGTTGTGACTTTGCAGTGGTTGTTCTACGACTCCATTAAAATATTAAGTGGATTGTAAGTTCTGTTCCATACTCATATAGCTAATTGGTACATGGTGTGATTCAATTTCAACACACTTTTCTATTGTTGCATGTTTTGCATGAATATTGGCATACGATTTCTTGTTATTTGGACATGCATCTGCCAATTGGAAGTCATGAGAGTTATTAGTTACACATAGCTATTATCAATGTGAATTGCTTTTCTTGCTTCTCATGAATTGGATAGATTATAGGATTCTTGACCAATTATAAGACATAGAAGAGCCACAGAAACTCGAGAAATGATAACAATTGCTCTCACCAGGCATATGTGCACACTCAAGCACGCATAATTGACATTCATGTTGAGCTTTATCTAAACAACTCAGTGTTCGTGCAAGTGAAATATAAGCAAAAAGAAACAGGAAAACTCAACAAAAGATTATAGTTTTCATGATCAGGAGCCCCGGATACCTTCAGCATGTGATTTTGTACTTTTTTTTTGAAGAAATAAATTTCACTAGAGAAGGGCAAAGGCTTGCCCGTATACAATAAGTATTATATGTTGGATACTTAGTGGGCTATCAACACAGCAAAAGGGGGTTTGGCTGCTTTCAGGGAGGTCGCATTGGCTGCCTAGATATTCTAAAAAAAGGGCAATAGCCAAATTTTGTCCAAGTCTGATTTTAAAGGTAGTTTCTCTATCTAAATTAATTAGTTCAAGTACATGAGAGCAGTAGCCAAATACATTGTCCAAGTACTGGTTTTAGCCTCAATTTGCTTGTGATTGAGGCGTAGTAGTAGTGTAGCCTAGTGGTGAATGAGGGGGGAACTATGAGGTCTTAGGTTTAAACCCGGCAAAAAAAGCACTTAGTGATTTCTTCCCATCTGGTATAGCCTTGGCAGAGTTATCCAATACATGGTGCTTGTGGTAGATACAGTCTAACCTCTGTATAAGCCGTCGTTTGTCCAGATATTGTTTGGTTGTTTACCAAAATATTTTTTTAGAGAACATATAATATAACATAACATGAAAAAATAGGTACAAAGGTACCCATCGAATTGGTCAAGGTGTGTACGACTTGGTCTGGACACCACAATCATAAAAAAGAGAGTTAAGGTCAGTACTCCATCACTTTGACAAGGGGCAACTGTGACTAATTACCACTACCCTCCTTCAAATTCATTACACTATTATAGTTCGAAGATCACACGTTCTGTGTTAAGCCTTTGAGTAGCTAATCACAAAAATTTTGTTTGGAAGAGTTATTATTCCGTGGAGGAATTTTTCTGTGATGGGAGATACAGAAGAATTCTGGCCTGAAAGTTCTAGTGATGGGGGACTCCATGTTTTTATTTCGCTTCAGGATGACTTGGTGACTTTTGAGTGAAGTGTTAAGGTGGATGTGCTACTCCATCCATTACTATAAGGTATTAGGTTGTATTATCAGATTCTTTCATATATATCAGAGTCCACTTTTGGTAAGCTCATTCTTACACTTGTAAATTATATGAAAGTTGCCGCATAAGCGCCAAAATCAAGTAACGTTGCAGGATGGTATTGAGTTACATGGTTGTCCTACGTGAGTTGTGTAAGTGCTTTGGGTGGGGTTTATAAAAGTTTTGAACTATTCCACCCATTACCTTAATATTTTGGGTTGGAGTCTCGCAAAGTCAAAGCACTAGAGGGAATACATTATCTAGGTTGACTCTCATAGTAAGAAAATCCACTAGGATATTTGTTTCGCTGCTTCTTCTGAATTTTCCTGTCACCTGCATTCTCTATTTCATTATAACAAGTAAGAGAATGTCCAATTCTTTGTGTAATACGTGTTAAGCTATTATCAGTGTATCATCGATTTGGATGACTGTCCGAGATTGTCCTTGAATCAATAGAACAAAATCGCATTTGCTTTGCCTTTCATATTGTTTTAAATGCTTGGCTTGATGTGTTAAATGTATATTTTGTAGGCCAACCAGTGGACATGTAATCAAAGATATAGAGGAAGATGAAAAGGCTCAAAGTCATTCAACATGAATTAAATTAGCACGAGAATACTCGTGCACCTAGTTTAGCTAATAGGGTGAATTAGCGATCCTCTTAACTGTTTCCCGGAAATGCTTGATCAGCAAATAAATCGATATACAGGCCATTTTTTATCAGCAAATAGTTCAATTTGCTTACTGGCTCTATAGTGGGACAGATTTCTTTTAAGCTGTCTGAAGAAGGTGAAATCGCGAGAAGAGAGGTTCTCTCTCTGTCATGCACTAACTTACACAACGTCGCAGGAGTTGTATCTGTGGCCCGGATAGTTACTCAACAATGGTTTTTAGAGACTCCACTAGCTAGAACCATAGTTACTCAGAATGTTTGTGTACTGTTTTTGAGTACATGTCAGCTTACGGTATCGATCTGGAAAATTTTGACTTCTCAGTTTATGGTGGCGGAGCCGGAATTTTGATAATAAGCGTGATGAACTCATCTGATTTATATGATTTCAAAGCTCTGCTCAAGTGAGCACCTTATTGTTAATTTTTGTTTTTGTTATTTGAATCCATTTTGTGAAGATATTGCATAAAAGGCATTTTTGCTCCTATAGCTTCTTTCTCCTTTGATTTCTGTTACTTATCTCTCGATTTTTGTTTTCTTTCCGTTGCTATATCTGTTGTTTCTTGTACTCTTCTGTTTTCTCGAGACTGTTTTTGAGTTGTTTTTCCACGAGGGTCTACCGAAACAACCTCTCTAGCTTTGAGGTCTCTATCTGACACCAGTTTTTCCAAGAGGTTTCAACTATATTTTCCAAAATTTGCAAATAGCCAAATTTTGAGTTAATTGAGAAATAGTTATTGTCTTGGAGTTTCAAAATTTCGCTAGTAAAATTTGAAATATTTTGGGAATTTCTTCGGCATTATTTGGAACTTTGTGATGATGACTATTGTTCAACACGGCTAAAAAGTGGCTGGTAAACGTTATTTTTTTTTTACGTCTTCCAAAATATGAGTCAAAATTGACATCATTAATAAAGGTCATAAGTATTAATGATGACGGTATTGCTGAGCACTTATGTCTACAACCCTACAATTGGGGAAAAAACAAGAAAGATTATGCCATAGGTGAAGTAGTCCAAGAAGTTGCATCGTTGGCGAACTGGTAAAGTTATTATTATGTGACTGAATGATAAAAAATTATGAGTTCGAGTTGTAAAAAAGATAGTCTGTTATAAAAATATAGAGTCGTTTTTGTGGTTTAGCTTCTACTTGAAATTTCGAGCATAGCCAAAGTTTAATGCATCAAAGTGCCCTATATGTACTTGTAGCCCAAAAAGAGACGAGATGATAAAAGAAAAATAGAACGATGACGGATGATCACGTGTTAGCCTGACTTTTCATTGGCCAAGAGCATGTAAAACTTTTTTTTGATGATATGTATCGTTGACATTTTAACCTACGACTCTTCAACAAGTCCCTTTATGTGCCTCGTAGAAATTTCTTTTAATAATAGCGGAAATATATTTTACTTTTCGAGTTGCAATGAGATACTTCAAATTTACTATACAATCTCTTGTCAACTCTGATATCATGTTGAACCGAATAACCATCTTATTTAAAAATTTAAATCGTTAGAGACGATTATACGAGAATGACCAAGTTTAATGAAATAAACAATTCTATATTACATGCATACCAATCTCAAATTTTGATCAAATATGATTTTACTACTACAATAACATCAACTAGATGACACTATTCAAACTATTTTTAAAAAATTAAAATTCTTTAAAATGCTAATAAATATCTGCAAAATGCATTTGACCCTAATATATTGTAGCGTTATTTGTTCTTTTTCAATTAAAAATTGCGAGGTCATTTTTTTTTTGTAAATAAAATAATTTAAAACGCATAATAAGAAAAAAAATCGAAGTTTTAAATCAACAAATCTCAATGGTTTAGTAGTAGAAATGTATCCTACTACGGTAAAATAATTTAGAATAAAGAAAATAAATTGACCTCTGAAGATCGATTTTGAAAGTCATGTTTTTATTTTTTTAATAGTATTTTATTTTCATATATATTATATGCTTGAGAATCAACATAAACTTAATATTAATTATGAGTACAAAATATTTAGGTTCTTTTACAAAAATAATAATAATATCAATTTCGATTTGGCTTCTTACTCTTTACCACATTTAAAATGACTTCAAATGTGATTTTTGGGAATATCTAATTGGAATGAAGAAAATATAAGCCACATATTACTCTTTGATGAGAAAAAAACATACTTATCAATTTAGTTTTAGCTTGTTATTTTAAATCACATTATTGTTTAGGAAAAATTTACCTGCATCGAGTGTTTATATCAAATTAATATAATTTTCATTATTATGTGATTTAATGAAGTAAAATACATGTTAATTAATTATGATCAAGTAAAATAAACTATAAATTTAAATACATATTACGCATGTATTGATTTGGTGTAAACACCTGATGCGAGTAGTTTTACCCGTTGGTAGCTTGAAATAACAATAAGAGTTTTTATATATATATATATATATATATATATATATATATATATACTTGTTATCAAAGGAAAATAATTATCCACCACACAAGTTTGGCCTAACTTTCAATTAACTAAATGGAAACTTACATAAATATTCTATAATAAAAAAATATTTATCATTTATAGCAATAATATTTTTTTTCACTTGATCACTTTTAATGTATTTATAATACAAATTTAATATATATTACAAAGAACAATTTATTATTCACTTATAATACAAGTTTTAATGATGGATAATACATTTATCACACATTTTAATACACTTATAATACAATGTGACCATTTTTTACCAAACAAACACAATATAGTTCAAAAACAATTATAATTTAAATATATTGCATAAATAATTCACTTTTAATATATATTACAGATTCATCACAATATTGCTATAAATGGTAATAAATAAAAAGTATCGCTAAAATCAGTAATTATTTCTTAAAATGTATTAATTCATGTAATTTTTCCATAACTAAACAATGTATGTTTGGCCTTTTTATAAAAATCATGTGATAGTTGGATTATATTTTAGAATTTGAGAAATAGGTTTGAAATATATTAAAATTTTGATCGAAATTGCTGTTACGATATCAATTTTTGAAAAAGACAATTTATTCATACACTATTTAATAGTGTATTTTAAAGGTACATATGTGTTCACGTGGATATAAAAGATATTGCTTAATAATAATATATCAACGAGATATAGATACATTTAAAATATACTATTAAATAGTTTATGAATAAAAGGTTCTCCATAAAATTAAATTGTGAAAAATTTGCCTCTAGATTTTTATTTTGGATATAAATAAGGATAATATCAACCACATATTACAAATCAAGTAACTACATTTGGCTTAGTTGTTTCAAATCACATTATGACAATACTACGCACATTTTTCATCAACTAAAAATGGTTGATTAGCATGAAATGGCAATAATAATTAAATTAATATTTACTAGTGTCCATAAATATTTGCACAATCCTTATCATCACTAAAAAAAATACTAGGTTATTAAAATTAATTTGAAGGTTGGTGTCATGAGTTTGGTATGAAAGAGATTTTTTATATGATTCAAAAATATTTTCTTAAAAAATAAGTAGGTTTGTTTTGTTTTTTAGGGTAGGGTGAAAAAAATAAAATTTGAAGTTTAAAATATTTTTTAAAAATAAACTTTAACTTTTTTGGGAAGCATGGGGTGGAGGTCGAGAGTTGAAATATTAATAGGGACCCATATATGAAAGTTTTGAAAAATCGATTCTAAACCTTGGTAACAGAAGATTTTTTGAAAATTTGGAGAAAACTTGCAATATCCATATTTGACCCGTAGTTTAACCATAATATACTCATATTTTAATGGGTAAAATATGGGTATAGTCCCAAATATTACCCATATTTAAAATCACTCTTTCAATCCATATTTGATGAACTATTTGAGCGGGTCAATGAAAAATGGGCTTAAATTGCCAGCACTAGTCACGACCCAAAAATGGATGTGATGGTACTCGTCTTATCCTACCAAGACAAGTCAGCCTAAAACCCAACATCTAACAAAATGCGGAATATAAACAGAAGTTCAATAATAGTTTCTTTTACGAAAACTAGTCAACTTAATTCAATCTCCAAAATCAGATTGTCACGTGCACAAGCCTCTAATGTGAATACTAGAATTGAAATAAAATACGAGTCTAGAATGAAGTTGTCTTTCAAGTAAAAATAAAGTCATAAACTGGAGTAGGAAGGTTCGCTGAGATGACGAGCAACTACCTCACAATCCTCCACAAGATGCCTTGGAAACGAAGAGAATGGATAGTATCACGAAGATCCGTGCTCGTAACCTTCAAAAATTTTGTAGAAGCAAGGGGTGAATACCAAACCACACGGTACTCAACAAGTAAACCTCTAAATACAAGTTAAGTGAACAAAATACGGGTACCCCTTACACCCTACTGAATTAACCTCCACACTACAGGCTAACAGTTCATAGTTCACAAAGCACACAACTCAATAACAACACGTTAATCGATTAGTATTCTCAATAACACAGCTTAATATTCGTCAGTCACAAGTTTCACAAAAAAAACACTCATAAGATCAGCAAAACACAAGTTCAAGTTCATTAATGATCAAAATGTGCAATGTCATAAAATGTTATGTCAAATACAGTGATGCATGTCTGACCTAATGATACGCACATGCTGTCTCTCAGTCTGGGACCCATGGGGGATATATCTGTCTAGCATCTATTGCGGCGTGAGATACAACCCTCGATAATAGTAACCATCGCAGCGCGCGACACGACCCTCAAAATGGTACATCCTCTTATCACATAGTACTTATCACAGCCATGTCAGATGCAATGCAAATGACAAGTTCAAACAAATAATGAGGAAACTACCGTTTTGATAACAAGAAACAATTGTCACAACATTTACAAATAAGCAATAAGACTCCAAATCATTCTCAAACATCACAAAAAGAAATACACGAATTTCATACGCTTAACAAGGGTTTAGAAATCCACTTGCCTTAGCCAATCAAATAATTACTCCGGAACTTGAGCCTTCCCTTTCCGTTGAGCTTCCGAATCGATGGAATCTATTCAAGCATATATATTCATAATAAGGTTTCAGAACTAACAACACTCATATTATTATGTGTTTAATCTTAACCTAAAAATTCGCCCAGATGTATAATCAAGTTCTTAATTCTTGATGGCAACTATCATATTTTTCAAGTTTTAAATCTAAGATTGCATCTCAAATTTTTTTCCAATATCATAATTTAAATGATACTCACAAAATATCATTCACCCAATATTTAAATAATATACACACCAATATATATCAAAGCTTGAATCATAATATAATAACAGAGACTTTGAAATTTACGCTCGAATGAATTCACATTCCAATAGCACCTAATTAATTTTATTATTTATATATATATGCAAACTAACCATTTTTTCTTCACATGGCATCAATTTACCCCAACTATAAATACTCACATTGCATCAGACGGGACCTAATTGCACTTTCAAACCCATTTATTAAATTTAATATTGTATTTAATCCATAATCAATTAACCAAATCAATTATAACGAAGTACGAGTGATTGTTTCTGTCTCTCATTTTCTAAATTAATTGTTTATTAAACTGATCAAAACCACTAATTTATTGTTTTAGATAAATGTTCATTTTATATCACTAACTATTTATTAATTTCATTATCTACAATTAACTATAAAAGATTAACTCAAGTTATACAAATAATTTAAATTTTTCAAAAATAACCTCGCGGGTCATTATAACTTTAGAGGGAAAAAATTTAAATTATCTTCGAACTTAGACCGGAATTGTTGTAACAGTCCCTAACTTTGAAATTTTTTTTACCTCTATTTAATAGTGTATTTTAAATGGTATATATGTCCACGTGGACATCATAAATATTGTATCATTATAAATAGTAATTTGTACATGGACACATATATAACATTAAAATACACTACTAAATAATACAGAGGGATAATATGTCTTTGCTCAAAGTTTGAAATTATTGCAACAATTTTAGTCAAAGTTTGAATATTTTACGAACCCTTTTCCTCTATTTTAAACCACAGGTTTCAAAGATCCTATTTTTTTTAAAAAAAAATTCGTGTTGAGTCAAACTAACTCATATCAAATAAGACGGCAAGATTCAGTGTCGCTAAAGACTTTATGAACATATACAAAGAGTACTAATTGCCGTTAACGATTACATATTTAGCGACAATTAAGATATTGTCGCCTCTATATGATAATATAAAATTTGCTTATACAAATATATATAGCGGAAAAGGGCCTAAAATACCCTCGAAGTATTGAAAATGGTACAAATTACCCTCCACCCACCTATTGGCTCCAAAATACCTTCCCCACCAACCTATTGGCTCCAAAATACCCTTGTCATCCACATTTGGGTTCAAAATTGACCACTTATTTAACGGTTTTAGATTTAAACTATTTAATTTTTTTTTAATATGTTACGCTCAACTATTTGTTATAATTTAACTTATTAATATAATTTATAAATCAATCCACTACCCACCCATTACTAATTAAATTCCTTCAAAATAATAAACCCGTCACGTTACTAATGCAACAACAATAAAGCTACTTCCAATGAGAGTTTTTGAAAATTTAAGGCGAAAATATCTATAGAAGTAAATTATCATACATTCAAGTGTCTAAATAAAAATTGATGATAAACTTAAAAGTCTGAATTATGTGATGTTACTTCATAGATAATTTTTTTTTAAAATAATATATTAAGGTTTTAAAACAAACCATATATATTTATAAATTTATATTTTAAAAAAGTGCATAATTAATTCGGATGTACTACTTCTTTAACTTTAATCATAGATTTTGGCTTCAAGCTTGAAATAGAATCCTATTGAAAGTGTCCTTCTAAATAAGGGCTCAACCTAAATTTAATTGGGGCTTTGATTCAGAGTCGAATAATTTTGGATGTCATTTTCAGGAATCCATCGTGTTTAGTAGTGTCTATCACAATTTTGATATTATTATTGGTTTATTAATTCGGTGGGGTTTAGTTAATAATGAGTCGGTAGTAGGTTGGTTTATAAATTATATTAATAAATTAAATTATAACCAATAGTTGAGCGCCAAGTATTTTAAAAAATATTTAAATAGTTTAATTTTAACATAGTTAAATAATTGGTCAATTTTTAACCCAAAGTTGGATGACAAGGGTATTTTGGAGCCAATAGGTAGATGAGAAGGGCATTTTGGAGCCAATAGGTGGATGAAGGGTAATTTTGTACCATTTCCAATACTTCAAGGCTATTTTAGACCCTTTTCCGTATATATAGCTTATACATAATATGTCCTCCGTCCATTACTATCCAGGACTTTGATACATTTAGAATTAGGTAGAAGAATAAAGTTTTTCGATTTAGCAGTAATAAACAGACACATTAATAAAGAACGTTAAAATCTTTAACGACATTAGTTAAGTGTCATTAGATCTAGTGTCGCTAAAGGTTTTAGGGACATATACAAAGAGTGTTAAAAAACATACATTTAGCAGCAATTAAGCTATTGTCATTACTTAATTGCCAGTAAAAATCATTTTTAACGTAACGCGATACGAATTCTGATTAACATTTGAAGATGTTTTTTTTCCTCATATATGAAAAAATGTTGTAATGTATAGTACTTTTCTTGTGTAATTTTTAAATTTCTAAAATTTTATTCTTAAAATATCAATTTAAAGTAATTTTATTTAATTTTAAAAATTATTCGAATTAACTCTCAAAAGATATAACACGACAATTAAAAACGAATCGAGAGAATAAGAGGATAGCCGCCATATGCATGCATATTGCAATTTGCATGCATTCCTCATGGATATCAAAAGTCTCATTTCACTTTGACACTCACATGAGTAATAACTAATAACTTTACTCAATCAACTTAATAACCATAGAATATTCAAAATTTATTTATCTAATTTATTTTGATTAGTAGGGTTTAAAATAGATGTGTGTATTATTTGGACTAAATTAAAATTTTAAATTAAATTAAATTAAATTTTTATTTGGATTGATTTTTTGATTTGATTTTGAATTAATAATTTACTTTGTTTGGTTATTCGGTTTGGTTTCGGATTTAAAAATAAAAATAAAAAAATCAAATAATATATATATATATATATATATATATATATAATTTTAGTTATTTTTTCTTTCATTATTATTTAATTCATGTATTATGTTTGGACATCTATAATTGATATACTTTTAATATTGTGTTTTACGTTTTACTTCTGATTTATAATAGAAAGTATATTTTCAAGAGATTTAATATTGTTACTCCTCCTTGTATAAATGTATATATTTTTTTCATTTTGCAAATATAACTTTGATTTTGTTTCTAATCATTGACATAATCGAATAATCAAATCGAAAAAATCAAACTAAAATAGAAAAATCAAATCAAATAAAATTTATTTCAGTTTGGATTGAGTTACACTTCTTCAAAACCGAAAATTAAAGATCTCAAACCAAAAAGTTGAATGAATTGAATGCACACGCTTAATTAAAAAACACTCTATAAAAAAATAAATTTCTTGATTTAACCTTAAATTCGAGTCTTTTATTTAACGATAGAGTTGCCTGGAGCTATAATAAGCTCATTACTAGTGTTAGAATTAACGTAACATGCAAATAATATTAGAGAATATTATGTTGGGATACATACTATTAATCATATGTTAAGAGATAATATTTATTATAGAATAAATATTTGGGTAACTTTCATATATAACAAACATAAAATTTATATTTATATGCTGTAGCAAAGTTTACATAATTGCGCTCCATAACAAACTTATATATGTATAATTCGCTATACATATACAATTGAAGCGAATTGTATAAGACGAATTGTATTTAACTACAAAGAGAGAAATTATATACAATTTGAATTGTATAAAACGAGAAAGCGAGAAAGGCAGAATTGAATTGTATAAAACAAGAAAGAGAGAAATTATATACAATTTGAATTTGTATAAAATGAGAAAGAGAGAAAAGCAAAAAGAGACTTGTGCAGGGAATATACAATTGAATCGAATTGTATAAAACGAGAAAGAGAGAAATTATATACAATTTGAATTTGTATAAAACGAGAAAGACAAAAGAGACTTGGGCAGGGAAATATTTGTATTGTATAATTATAAATGTACAGGACGAAGATATATATGTATTTGCATGCGTTTATATAATTTTCTCTCGCTTTATACAATAAGAAACACAATTTATACAATTCTATTGTATAAAGCGAGACAGGCGAGCGACATGAATAAGCGAGCGAGAGAGGGAGAGTGGAGAACAAGAATATGAGGGAGAGACTGACTGACAAACAATTTGCTATGGTACACAAATAAATCAAAGGGTAGCTACTATATTTATTTTATATTATTAGTTTGTCATTCTATACAATTATCCCTAATTATTTGTCAGTTTTAATAAATCATATGTTCGTTTATGGTATCTATTTACTTATATAGTTGATTATTTAGTGTGTAGAATTTTAGTTTATATACAGAGGATTAAATCATCGGTTCTTATAAGTATAAAGTTTTTTTGTTCACAATCTAGGATGAAAATTGGACATGTTATCGATATGATTGTAGCACAAGATTATATGTAATTTATCTTGATTATGAGAACGATATAGTTCCAACTACTTGTGCTGGTGCATTTTGTATGTATTGAACGGGATCGAATAGAGATAATTGTTTTAGACTGGCTGACAAAAAACATATACTCTAAACTATTAAATGTACTTATATTCTTAATCATTTTGATTTATTAGAAGGTGAGATTCTGAGATGGGTCAATATGCCTGTTAAGTTGAATGATAATAATATTTATTGGTGAAATAACAAGTTAGTTTATGAAATTTATGTCTCGTTATAGAGATTGATATGCCTTTTTGAGAAACTTATAAGTTTTCATCGTGTCAAATCTTGCAAGTGGATTTATGAATCCGACACATGAAATAAGTTAAGCAGTGATCTAAAGAAAATTAATCATTAAGTTAAATTCGTCAATAATTTAATTTATTGAGTAGTATCTGAAATCTTAATATGGGGAATTACACAAGTGTTTAATGGAGAATTACGAAATATAAATAGTGGAGTGCAATTACGGATTTCTAGTGGAACAATTTGTAATTTATTATGGTAAGAATAATTCAAATTAATTATTTAGAATTATTTCCATGATTGGAATGCTCGGTAATTAATTTTGTGGTCCCTATAGTGCCCATATTTAACTAGAACTCAGAATCCTATTTCTATGGAAAAAGGAAGAATAATACTTCCTCCGTCCCATATTTTCTTTTTGGTCAGTCTCAAAACTAATATAACATTTTCTTATATGGTAAGTATTTAAAGGTATAATTTCTCTTTTACCTTTACTAGTCCTACTTAATTTTCCAAGACATTTATGAGGAGATAGAAAATGAGTTACTTTTTTGAAGGACAATTTGGTAAACATTTCAAAGTCTTCATTATTTCTTAAATTTCGTGCCAGGTCAAATATTGCCACATAAAATGGAAGGAGGGAGTATAGTTTTTCTAGTCTTCTAAAAAAACTAGGTTTTCTAGTCCTTTTTGGATTAGCAAGAAAACTCTTAAAAAAAAATAAAATTCCAACCTAGAAAATAGAGGAATTAGTTTTCTATTCGATACTTGTCCACCAAGTATTGAGATAGTTCGGATGTGAACTTGGGATTACTTTAGAAGATGTTGTCTATCTTGTAGATTCGCTTGAAGGTCTGTATGTCCTGGGGATTCGCTTGAAGGTATCCGCTCATGCTTCAAGAGGTAATTTTTGAATTAAATTTCAATATGTTTATGTGTTCTATCATAATATACGTTTTAGCATAAACGATATTGACTATCTCTTATTCATGTAAACAGTAAATATCATGATATACTTTCGTTATGCATGTATGTTTTCCAACGTATTAATCATATCAAAATTATGATTTTTGACTTATTTGTGCCATAATTATATAAATTATTGAAATGTTATTCATGAAAAGTGGACTTTGAAATTTACAAGAAGAAAAAAGAATAGAGGAAATATAACTCAACTAACATATAATTCATTCCGTTAAGATAAGGAAATCAATATTTTAACTAAATTAATTAAATAAATGTCAAATGTATAATAGTATATTGGAATGTGGAACAAGCTAAGTCTTGAAAATTAGGGGTGGTTTAATAACATTACCATTTTATAATTATAGGTTACTAATCTTATTTATTTATTATAGAAAGATTATTTGTACCTTTTTTCTAGATAACAAAAATAAAATAAATAAAATTTAATTTATTATTAGATAACCGCCCTCTTCTTACAAACAAGTGGTTGATCATTTCCTCGACTCTATAATAAGAATCAATTATAAAATAATTTTTTAATCAAATTTTTCGTTCTTAAAAATTTTTTGGCCGATAGATTTTATGAGAGACCTGTCTCATTCACAACAAGATAGGTGTTATATACACACAAAATTTACGAATTGTTAAGAAAAATATAATTGATGCTAGCTAGGAAGGGGAACTGTACATCGTGCAAATACTGAAACGTCAATCCAATCGACTTAATATATCTATTAAAAAATTTATTAAATATATACATATAATTTATATTTTAAATCCGCCTCTATACTAATTTCACTTGTGTACAAACGTAAGAGAGTCGATGCATGACTGCCCATTTCTTCGTTTTTGGCTGCCTTTATCTTATCCAATAAACTCATTAAATAATAATAATCTACATGCAGACTTCACGTTTTATTGTTTATTTTTTTAAAAAAAAAATAGAGAAAAAAAGTAGTATTTATGAAAATTTTAAATTCGGTATGGAGAATTAAATGAATTTAATCATTGTGTTAAGGCATTATAGTAATTTTTGTTTATATATTTCTCGTTTATTCATTTCTACGTGTCCACGATAAATAATATTTATATTAACTCATATAAAGTCTAAATGGATTTGAGAAATAGTTTCAACAGTGAATAATTAATATTGAAAATAAAAAAGATATAATCGACTAATGCGTTAATATATGTAAAAATGAATAATAGAATTAATCATGTAAATCCCTAATACATTGTGTTTTTTTTATATATAGGGAGGTTTTATTTAATTTCGAAAGGGAATAATATTTTGGTTTCAAAATAGTGACATATAGCTAAGGTATTATTTGGCTACAAATATATTTGTAAAAAAATTAGAAATTAGTGTTTGACCTTATAATTTGTTATTATTTAGTAAATATATTTGGTGAACATCTAGATTTCCAAGTTCAAGAAAAAAAAAAGTAGTCTTTGGCCATTTGATTATTTTTTTAAAAAAATAAAATCATATCAAATTTTTGTAATTTGATAAAAATTATTTATCATTTATAAATGAATTGAATCGGAATAAATTTTTTTTGTATGAATTACTTATAAATTTTCTCTTTAATTACAAGTTTATCTGGTTGTAATTTTATCTTATTGCTCCCTCTATTTCACAAAGAATAACCTGATTTGATTTGACATGAAATTTAGCAGTATAAAAAAGACTTTTGTATCTTGTGATCTTAAATTAAAGTTAGTTAAATGTACAAAATTGTCCTTTGATCTAGTGGCCTTAAACGTGCCACATGAAAAGGTGAAACTAAAACGTTCCAAAAAAAAAGAGATCCTTTTTTTAGACAAACTAAAAAGTAGAGGAAATCATTTTTTTTTAAAACGGAAAGATGAGTATAAGTTTATCCAATTGTAATTTTGTCTTATTATAAATTTATCCAATTATAATTTATGTCGTTACAAGCTTATCCAATTATATATTTATCCAAAAAAAAAAATATGTAATATATTTTCACAATATAATGTATTTATATAAATATCCATTTTTTTTTGTGTTTACTCCAACAATCCAAATTTGTAGTCAACTTAACTATATAAACCAAAATCAAGCTTTTTTATTATTTTGTATATTTAAGTACTTAATTTCCACTCCATTTATGTGAGTTTCTGCTAGATTTAATTGTGTCAAATGGAAGGGAACTGTTATTGAACAAACTGAAATGTAATAAATTAATAAAATATCACTTAAAGTATAATTAATTTGTTGAAATGAGTTGTGTCTTGATTCCGCCAATTTAACTTGATTTTTTTAATGACCAACTTCCCCTTACCCCCCGGATCCTACTTTGACCGCTACCCGATCCAGCTATGCATGACTCAAATTTAAGACATGACTGCAATTCGGAATTCAATCTTAATTCATAATTTGAGATCTAGGATCTATTTTCAATGTCGAATTAAAATTCAAATCTCAAGACTTGATAATATAGAACTTTTTGTACTCGTGATCTGAGACCTATTCAATCCTGACCTAGGACGTAATACTTGAGACATGTGATTCGAGACCCAAGACCCAGGACCTGATCTTATTGAGTATAATGAAACATATTTAAAAATAATAATAATAATAATAATAATTGCGATTTAGTGAAAATAGAAAACAAGTTGAAATTTTCAACTAAATTAGGTTAAGCTGATTAAAATCGTCTTAAAAGATTGAATCGATGAAACTTTAACCTAATTTTAAATATTTCAAGCTTAGATCATAAAATTTGAATAACTTAAGCGAGTCTTTTATTTTTAGGCTTATTCCGACCGTCCTAATAGAATCATTTAACTAAAATAACATTAATAAAGGACTATCACCACTAATCTTTTCTAAAACGAGCATAATAAAATTAAAATTCAAAAAATTCAAATAATCAACCTCAACTTCCAATATGACTATAATCAGAATGGTTTTAATTTCCTAAACAAATCGATAATTGTTGCTTGAACTCAACTCAAATATTATGTGTATCTAAATTTAGCATGCATTATTATTATTATTACTATTATGTACATTGAATATATATTATAAAATTATTTAGATAAGGATATTATGAAGAACTATAATAGTATTATATTACATGAAAGTAATAGTGTGTTATATTATATTATTTAATGTATATGATGAATATAAACAATGTAGAGAAAATTTGCTAAAATTATGGAATAGATATTAATTGTAATTTTATAAAGAGATTGAAATGTCAAATATTCTATAAATTTATGAAATATTTATAAAGAGATCAAAATTAAATATTCTAATTCGAAAAAACGTTACAAGCGATCCTCGAATCATGAACGAATATTATATGAGAGATAAATATCTTATGAGAGAAGAATCAAGGGAGAAACATAATTTTATCAATAAAATTATATTTCTCATATTTTTTTTAAAAAAAATTATTTTTTAATCAAAAGCTGTATAAAATTAAATTCATATTTTATGGGATCACCTTTAATGACTAGTCTACACTAATAAAATTTAACACATGCTAAAATTGATATTAGTTATGTCATTTATGAAAGGATGCAAAGTCATTAAACTTAATTAAGATGTTGCATAATGTAAAATAGATCTTCCTAATGCTATATAGGATAATCATAGTATAAAATTAATATATGCATAATTTTTCTTAATATTTACAAACCAAACAATATATAAAATTAAATACATAAATAATCAAATATATGCATAATTTTTCATTATCTCACGAAATTAGAAAGTTATTTTTGTAGGATTCAATATTAATCAAGTAATTAAATGAGAGAGAAAAATACTCGAGCTTTATCGGGAGAGTTAGTAGCTCACACTTAGGTTCACCAAATTTAATAAATTTTTCGCAAATAACATATCATTTCATTTTATGTACACAAATTTAAATTTAGAATCGAGTTATTATCACTTGAAATTGTCACTATAAAATTCTAAAGTCCTAAATTGAATTTATACCTTCATTATTTCAATTGTGCTGATTCGATATAATTTTATAAATAAGGTTCGAAAAAGAGTATTTTTTTCCTACATAGGAAATATAAATTTAATTAAATTAATAATAATTTATGATTTTTTTTTTTTTTACCAATGGACAATTATTTTTTTTTCCAAGAAAAAAGTGAATTATAATTCAAAGTGTGGTCATAAAAGTCAAGAACTCCAGCCGATGTTTTTTTGGCTATAAATACATTTCCGATACATTAGCTTCATCACTCACAATACTTCCTCATATTTCTCCGTTTCTTCTCTGTAAATTCCGGCACCGGAAAATTTTACAGATGGACGTTCGCCGGCGAGCTGTAAAACCCCTTGACGCTTCCAAACACATTTCCTCCGGAGAACCTCTCAGACCCCGTAATCAAGATTCCTCTGTTAAAGCTTCAGATGCTCTTCCATTACCTTTGTATCTTACAAATGGTTTGTTCTTCACCATGTTTTTCTCTGTCATGTATTTTCTTCTACACAGATGGCGTGAGAAGATCCGTGATGGAATTCCACTCCACGTGCTTAACTTTTCTGAATTAGTTGCTATGTTTTCGTTGATCGCTTCAGTTATTTATCTGTTGGGGTTCTTTGGTATTGGGTTTGTTCAATCTTTCGTTTCTAAAGGAAATAATGATTCTTGGGACGTTGAAGATGAAACCCCAGAACAATTTATTGATGCAACTGTTACATCACCACCTGTTCGACGAAATATCCCAATGAAATCTGTACCTGTTGACGAAAACGCTGCTCAGATAATCACACCATTTTCTGGAGAGGATGATGAGGTGGTTATCAAATCGGTGGTGGAAGGGAGAATACCATCATATTCATTGGAATCTAAGTTGGGTGACTGTAAAAGAGCTGCTTTTATTCGAAAAGAGGCGTTACAGAGGACTTCAGGGAAGTCATTGGATGGGTTACCATTAGATGGATTTGATTATGAATCAATTCTTGGACAGTGTTGTGAGATGCCAATTGGGTATATTCAAATACCAGTGGGAATAGCTGGACCTTTGCTGCTTAATGGGAATGAATTTTCTGTACCAATGGCAACCACAGAAGGATGTTTAGTTGCTAGTACTAACAGGGGTTGTAAAGCCATTTATGTTTCCGGTGGCGCTACGAGTGTTTTGTTTAGAGATGGGATGACTAGAGCTCCTGTAGTTAGGTTCGGCAGCGCAAAGAGAGCTGCGGAGTTGAAGTTCTTCGTCGAGGATACAATGAATTTCGAGACTCTATCTGTTGTTTTCAATAAGTGAGTGTTCTCGTTCTTCTTCGTGTTCAAGTTTTGATTTTTAATATGATTATACTCATTTTACTGAATTTATCTTTTGCTATGAAGCTAATAGAATCATAGTAATCCCTTAAATTTGACTTATATATCATAATAGTTATGAAAAAGTATTAAATTATGGTTAAAAGTATAGAAATATCATCATATTCAAGTCCAGGAGTTGATCTTCAAAATGGTATAAAGTAAAATGTATATACTCCCTACATTTCAATTTGTTTGTCTTGCTTTCCTATTTAGTCTGTAACGGCTCTTTCATTTTTTGGCAACTCGTTAATTCTAAGGGCATTTTGGTACATTCGACATTTCTTTAGTTCACGTGATTTATAAGTTCTTTTTCTCTCTCTTAAACTCGTGTTAGTCAAAATCAAGCAAACGAATTGAAAGAGAGTAGTATTTTGCTTTGTAGTTGATGAAAGTTACCACGGAAGTGTTCAAACAGTATGGTAGATGAGAACATCTGAATCTTCCCTTCTTTCTTCTATTGTTGACTAATATCTCGGACATCTTTTCTTAATGCGTTTTCCTTTTGAAGATCGATTGATGTTGATGTGTTCAGTGAATGGAGCCATTTTTTGTTTCTTAATGATTTTATTAGATTTGTCTGTTACTTCAATATCTGTCATTTTCGTTTCCTTGGATAAATCTATGATTTTTGGAATCAGCCTGTCATCATTCGACATCCAATACTAGTTGTATAACTTTGTTTTTGATTTGGACTTTACAGATCAAGCAGATTTGCCAGATTACAGAACATTCAATGTGCAATAGCTGGAAAGAATCTATACATGAGGTTTAGCTGTAGCACTGGTGACGCGATGGGAATGAACATGGTTTCCAAAGGTGTACAAAACGTTCTTGATTACCTTCAGAATGAGTACCCCGACATGGACATCATCGGCATATCTGGTACTCCACCTACCTTTTTCTAAAAAGAAAAATCCTTTTTGATACCCTGCATCAATTGGTTTTTCATGTATACTTGATTTACATACTACCTAATGCCAATGTAATGTAACAACAAGCCTCAACTACTGCACACCTAGTTTTTTTTCTTCTTTTTATTCCCATGATCTATAGACACTTATTAATTGGAATTGTTGAACTATGACAGGGAACTATTGCTCGGACAAGAAACCAGCAGCAGTTAATTGGATTGAGGGGAGAGGAAAGTCGGTAGTTTGTGAGGCAATCATCAAGGAAGAGGTGGTGAAGAAAGTTCTGAAAACTGAGGTTGCTGCTCTAGTTGAGCTGAACATGCTTAAAAACCTCACTGGCTCTGCCATGGCTGGTGCACTTGGTGGCTTCAATGCCCATGCCAGCAATATTGTCTCAGCTGTATATTTAGCCACTGGCCAAGACCCGGCTCAAAATATTGAAAGCTCGCACTGCATCACTATGATGGAGGCTGTAAATGATGGCAAGGACCTCCATATATCCGTCACCATGCCTTCAATTGAGGTACGCATTAAACATATTGCTACTTATCGTTATATTCTTGGTACACCGTCTTTCCACCCCAAACTTTTACATGTGACGGTTTTAACGATATCATTTAATGGAGTTTTAAATCAACTATGCGTCAAACCCCAAGGAAGTTATAGCTGTCTATACGAGTCCTTTATGCCTTTATCGAAAACAACCTCTCTACGCCTAAGTTTGTGTACACTCTACACTAGGTATGTCGTTGTTGTTGTTGGTACTACTAAAACTAGGTCATGGAAGCATGAGTTTCTTCGTGATACTTATTATGCATGTCGTTGTGATTTATCAGGTGGGTACAGTAGGAGGAGGAACTCAACTAGCATCGCAATCAGCTTGCTTGAACTTATTAGGAGTGAAAGGTGCCAACAGAGAGGCACCAGGGTCAAATGCAAGGCTTTTGGCCACAATAGTAGCAGGTTCGGTTCTCGCGGGTGAGCTATCCCTCATGTCAGCTATCTCAGCTGGGCAACTTGTTAAGAGCCACATGAAATACAATAGATCATGCAAAGATGTCACAAAGTAATATGCAACAACACAGCTAATGCTTCAAAATTGTACAGATTTTCTTGAAATATATATATAATCATCATCATCTTTGAATAAGGATTAATATTTTCATATTATTGGAGACAAGATGATCTGTATGCTATGTTGTATGTATTAATATATGCAAATATTTTTTCAAAAAAAAAGATGTGTGGGGATAAAGTAGTTGGTATTATTAAGTTTCAATATGTGTACTATTACTTTGTAATTTAGGGCCAAAAATTAAAATGGCATCTCAATATTGGTATTGTTTTGCTTTGCACGTAGTGTTTTTATCTTTTTAAATAAAAATACTTTCTCTTGTCAGATACTTGAAAAATGCTAATATTTACTTAAAATTCATTATTGAAATGTACCCCATTATTTGACAATTATCGTATTGAAAATCGACTATATTTAATTTATGTAATTAAATATATTATTTGTATGTATAATATAATTTTTTTAATAAATCGATGTCAATTAAATAAATTAAATACAGAAAATCATAATTTTTATAAGACTACCTTAAACGTGCTGCCATGCATGAGTTTGACAAAATCATCTAGGATTGAATGTGTGTATAAATATATAATTGTTTTAGTTTCTTATTCTCGTGATTATTTTCTTATACTTGAATTTTCTGACATAAATTTTGATTTCGTCATTACTTATATGAATCATTCAGTTCATTCACCATATAATTTAAAATTCACATTTATGACTCTACTAAATCGGTGTTAATTATTTGAAACATTTAAAATAGATAGTTAACAAGTACTTTTTATCTTAATTATCGTCATTTATTTATTAAAATACATCTCGAAGCATACATTGAATATGTAATTAGCGATATACCAAAACGTTAAACGAGTGATGATATGATATAATTAGTTTCTAACACCAAAAAATTGGGTAAGATCCACCAAAGTGGGTAGCCTTAACCGGATGTGTCTGATAACAGGTAAAGCCCGAAGGCTGTTCCCGTCCCTGTCGGGGGAGATGCCAACCATCTCTCCTTTCTACGAACACATTCTTACACCAAGTTATCAATTCATATAAACACAAAAATGTTTCATATATTGGCGATGTGGGACAATTTGGTAGACTTTTCTCAATGTCTTTAGCAACTATAAGTCAGAAAAAAAAAAAAAAGACGAAAGGTGTTACTAGATATCATTGACTAATGAGTAACTTTTGAACAAACGATCTTAATAGTTCCAATACAGTATACATGTACTGCTTGTATCAAACAAGTTTAGTCTAGCATGTTGGACACACTTACTTTTTATTAGTGTATAATATTGGATTAAAGTTTCCAATTAAGATGGGAAGAAAATTTTCTTTTCCATGGGACAACTATGACAGGAGATTATAGTAGCACTAGCCAAAATAAAAAAATAATTGTTGGAAAAATATATATATTGGCTGATCATTATATTGTGGTCCATATTGGTATTTAAAAAAAAGGAAAAAGTCCGATCCACAAAGCATCCTACATCACGATTATACCAGGATGTTTCATTTCCTCTTCATCAACTTCCATTTGTATTCATTATGTATTTTTTTGTTACTTTTTTATTACTTTCGAGTACAAGTGCATGTTTATCCATTTTTCGTTTCGAACAAAAAAATATTGAATAAATATTATTATTATGGTACAAAAAATTATTTAGTGATTTTATCTCGATTAAATTAGAGTCATTATTTGAACAAACTTTTCTTTTGTAGGGAAACTTCCTTTGCCTTTGAAAATCACTTTCATTCAAATGTCACCTATTGTGATAAGTTTGGTACTTTCTAATATTAATATAATATAGTAATATATTGGACAATTGCTTCAAAATGCTAAGATTGTAACCCTACAACATGTCATCATAATTGAGAGTGGTCCAAATATTCCAAAATTTGGTCCTACAGAACAGGTTGATTGGAACACATACAACCCAGCTACTTTTTCCCCTTATCTTGTAAAGGTTTGATATCCTCAAAATAGTATTGATTAGACGGTGGGGGCGTGTTTGATCATTCAATATTCTACTATGATCAGAATTATTTTAACCTCCTAAATAAATTAGGATATTGTTACTTGAACTCAACTCAAATATTATGTGTATCTAAATTTAATGTGCATTGTTATTATTATTATTATTATTATTGTTATTATTATTATTATTATAATTATGTACATTGAATATAGCCAAATACATATTCTAAAATTATTTAGATAAGCATATTATGAAAACTATAATAGTATTATATTACATGAAAGTAATAGTGTGTTATATTATATTATTGATAATATATATGATGAATATAAACAATGTAGAGAAAATTTACTATAATTATGGAATAGATATTAATTGTAATTTCATAAAGAGATTGAAATGTCAAATATTTTATAAATTTATGAAATATACATAGAGAGATCAAAATCAAATATTCTAATTTGAGAAATACGCCATAAGCGAACCTCAAATCATGAACAAATATGGTATAGAGATAAATATCTTATGAGAGAAGAATCAAGGGAGGAACGAAAATAATATATGCATAATTTTTTTTCTATTTACAAACCAAACAATATATAAATAAAATGCATAAATAATCAAATGCATGCACATTTTTTCGAGAAAATTAAAGGAAAGGTATCAAATAAGTCTCATTTTTGTTTTTGATGACAGATTGACCAAGAGCTGGTCAAATCCTCTTTAAAATGTAATTAACTAATTATGAGATCAAATTAACATTTTCAAAACTTTCTAATCTTTTATAAAATACAAAAAAACACACTTTTATAACTCAAACCAAATCATTTAAAAGAAAAAAATCTTTTCATCTTCCTTCCTCTCTTCTCTCTCTTCTTTTCTTCCTCCCTTGGGGGATTATTCATCTTCTTCCTTAGAAATTCAAAAATTCTCTATGCTGTGCCTGATGGTCCCGCTCCGTCGCCGTCCCCCTGAGTTTTGTATTGCTGAAACATATAACTTAGCATCAGCAAGAATCCTCCACCCAGGCGTCCTTTGTCTACCAAGCTTTCGTATTGCATCCTCTCAATTTTCTGCTTAACCCAGGTATCGAAATCATCATAACCGCGCCTTAGTCTTTCCACCTCTTGAGTCGCCTTCTCAAGAGTATCTTGGTTCTCGACAAACTTAGCGCACACTTCTTGGCCTCTTTTTTACCTGTTGTAGCTCAGCCACTGCCTTGGCTTCTTTGTCTGTAATGCTGCAAAAGCTGCGTGGGGTTGGGGAGGACATACTTTGTATGTCTTTTTTCAACCATTTTTTGTAACCCTCATCGTATCCAGCTTTGGATCAGTCTGGGGAGATGGTAGTTTTATCCATTCGCTTGGCACTTTTCCATTCCCTGAACATTTCAGACGTGTCGTGCACTCTATCATCTCTAATATCATATACATAAGCTCCATAGTACGCCTTCTTGGGTACAGTTTGTCTCCTCCCGAACTGTTGCAAGACTCGAAAGGATGCATTCGATGTCCCTCATTACACTTTTCCAAGGCTCCATACATGTCGGACAGGATGACCAGAGCTATAGGGTAGTATTTTGTTATTCCTCGGTTCTCGTTCCCTTTGAATAGAGTGTGCGTGAGTGTTATAACTCGAGTATTGAAACTCAGACTTGGGCCATGCGGAAAGACCATCGTTCCTAACAACGCTACAACAAATGTTAGAGGACAAATTTTGTTCCATTCTCTGTAAGAGACCTTGAACTCTCGGTTATAAATGGCGTAGAAGCTCGCATGTCAAATGTGATATAAAGATCTCTGAATGCTATGTGGGATTCTTGGCACTAGTAGACAAAGTCTTTCTCCGATTCGAGTCGGTCCGCAATATCTTCTATAAAAGGTTTATTAGGGATGACAATGTCTTCTTGTTTCCTTGCCTTTCTTTCTATCCCAGTACTTACTGTGTCTATGCAGTCTCTGATCTCCTCCAAAGTCAGGGTAATTTCAACGGTTCCAAATTAGAACACCATTCGTTGGCTATCCCACCCAATATCCCGTGAGGACCTCAACTAATTCTGATCAACCGTTCATGTTGATCAATTCTGTCAATGCATCCACGTATTTGTTGAGAGTTTTTTTATGATTTACATCGAGATTATTATACCACATTGTGAGTTGAGGTGGTGCTGCTATGACCACGTCAAACTTTGGGAAACGATCCATATCAACAAAATAGAAACTAGTTAGGTTTACCCACCCCAAATTGCTTTTCACACGTACATAATTCAAATGTTAGATAAAATGATGTGTCGTTAGGTCGGAGACCTTAGATACAATTTTGGTGGGTTTCTACTAAATAGACTTAATACAGCTTGGATATTAAGTCATCTTAGGCTAATGCTTAATTTTTGGTTTTGATTTCGTTCTAGCTTAGTCTTACTAGAATAGATTTCAAGTTGACGGTTACCCGAGTCGGACAAACCTCGGGGTGAAGCTACCAAACAATGTCGGATGACCGCATTCCAACTATTTGTTTGATACTTCTAAATGAATTTTTTTGTGTATTTCTAAAGAAAGCCGTGGAAAGCCACATAACTTTCGTTTTCCTAATGCATTTATTTGTCCTTTGACGGAAAAATGTCATGAAAATGCAACAATTAAACAATAAGGTAAAGTAAATAAATAAACAAATATTACAAACAGCCAAATAAAGTTAGTTTTTAAAGTTAGAATCCTCCAATCTACCCAGCAGAGTCGCCATTTCTGTTTTATCGAAAAATATTATTTGTTTTGAAAATTTTTTACTTTTAGAGTCGCCACTTAATTATTGAGAAAAATCAAGAAAAATAACGTTTCTAAAAGACTTATACAGATAAAATCATTTGAAAACATTTTTTAGGGGAGTCCTGGATTCACATTAATATTTTAGGAATGTGTTAGGCCCCTAAAATATCCGCTAACTTGCGGTTATCGATAACTAACTTAACTTGGCTAAAATTTAAAATTGTGATCAGATATTTCTTGGAGTTGTTTGAAAATGAATGTCAAAAATCATTAAGATTGTTTTGAAAGTGAAAAATTATTTTTCTAAATGAGTTTTAATTTGTAAAATCTTTTAAGCCATTTACTTTATTTGATCGAATCGTTAAAACTAAAGTGGCGTTTTGTGGGGATACGGATTACTCTAACTTTAAACTAGCGACAAACAAAACAACAAATAATTGAAAAACATATAAAGAGGGAGAGAGATTTGGGTCCAAATCTTGATTTTCTGTTCGCCTTGATCAGAATTTTGGACCCACCTATTTTGGGTTTTTGACCCATTTGACTTTCTTTCGTACCTGTGCTAGACTAAATGATAATAAAAAAATAGAGAATATAGAAAAGCAACAAGGGCTTATGCCCAAAATAAATACAATGCGATAATTTAAAAATAAACTTGGGTTAATTGCCCCAAGTTTTTCAACTCTTCCAACTTGTTTTGAATTCTTCAAATTCTAAACATTTTGACATCCATTCGTAGGTTTGGGTGACAGATTGACTTGATAAGGAATTTCGAGCCTTGATAGTTCTCTCTCGAAATGCAGAGGGAAGGCGAGAGTTCATAGCGAACTCGAATGATATCACATATACAATAAAAGAAAAGAGAGAATTAACAAAGAAGCCATAAATTCAACGTCATGCAATTAATTGAAAGTATAATAACATATGTAGGTAGTGAAGGTGAATGTAAATATAGAAGGAATCATCACTAAGGTTACAATTGAAAGTAATTAGCTTAAAAGTAGTTAAATATAAGTAAAGATCATCGGTTGTATAAAAAAAGACATTCTGTAAACTAATAAAGCTATAAATAACCTTAACGATAATAAACATTAAGCAGTAAAATGAAGAAGAAAAAGAAAAAAAAAATTTACTAATTTGTCAGAATGAGGTAACGCCGATGTGAGAATTATTATAGATAAATAGATTCAATATATGATAAATCACAAACAAAACTAAAAGACCTAATGAACTAAATTGTTGACGCCAAAATTGATAGGCAAACGTAATTTATGAAAAAAATATTTTTTTTTTACCAATAGACAAAATTATTTTTTTTTCTAAAAAAAAAAGTAAAAATTTTAATTTAAAGTGTGGCCATAAAAGTCAAGAACTCCAGCCGATGTTTTTTTGGGCTATAAATGCATTTCCGATACAACAGCTTCAACACTCACAATACTTCCTCACATTTCTCCATTTCTTCTCTGTAAATTCCGGCGACCGGAAAATTTTCACGATGGACGTTCGCCGGCGAGCTGTAAAACCCCTTGACGCTTCCAAACACATTTCCTCCGGAGAACCTCTCAGACCCCATAATCAAGATTCCTCTGTTAAAGCTTCAGATGCTCTTCCATTACCGTTGTATCTTACAAATGGTTTGTTCTTCACCATGTTTTTCTCTGTCATGTATTTTCTTCTACACAGATGGCGTGAGAAGATCCGTAATGGAATTCCACTCCACGTGCTCAACTTTTCTGAATTAGTTGCTATCTTTTCGTTGATCGCTTCAGTTATTTATCTGTTGGGGTTCTTTGGTATTGGGTTTGTTCAATCTTTCGTTTCTAAAGGAAATAATGATTCTTGGGACGTTGAAGATGAAACCCCAGAACAATTTATTGATACAACTGTTACATCACCACCTGTTCGACGAAATATCCCAATGAAATCTGTACCTGTTGATGAAAAAGATGCTCAGATAATCACACCATTTTCGTTAGAGGACGATGAGGTGATTATCAAATCGGTGGTGGAAGGGAGAATACCATCATATTCATTGGAATCTAAGTTGGGTGACTGTAAAAGAGCTGCTTTTATTCGAAAAGAGGCGTTACAGAGGAGTTCAGGGAAGTCATTGGATGGGTTACCATTAGATGGATTTGATTATGAATCAATTCTTGGACAGTGTTGTGAGATGCCAATTGGGTATATTCAAATACCAGTGGGAATAGCTGGACCTTTGCTGCTTAATGGGAATGAGTTTTCTGTGCCAATGGCAACCACAGAAGGATGTTTAGTTGCTAGTACTAACAGGGGTTGTAAAGCCATTTATGTTTCCGGTGGCGCTACCAGTGTTTTGTTTAGAGATGGGATGACTAGAGCTCCTGTAGTTAGGTTCGGCAGCGCAAAGAGAGCTGCAGAGTTGAAGTTCTTCGTCGAGGATACAATGAATTTCGAGACTCTATCTGTTGTATTCAATAAGTGAGTGTTCTCGTTCTTCGTGTTCAAGTTTTGATTTTTAATATGCTTATACTCATTTTACTGCATATATCTTTTGCTATGAAGCTAATAGAATCATAGTAATCCCTTAAATTTGACTTATATATCATAATAGTTATGAAAAGTATTAAGTTATGGTTAAAAGTATAGAAATATCATCATATTCAAGTCCAGGAGTTGAATAGCTTTATAAATGTAAATTCTTGAAAATAGTATAAAGTAAAATGTATATACTCCCTACGTTTCAATTTGTTTGTCTTGCTTTCCTATTTAGTCTGTAACGGCTCTTTCATTTTTTGGCAACTCGTTAATTCTAAGGGCATTTTGGTACATTCGACATTTCTTTAGTTCACGTGATTTATAAGTTCTTTTTCTCTCTCTTGAACTCGTGTTAGTCAAAATCAAGCAAACGAATTGAAAGAGAGTAGTATTTTGCTTTGTAGTTGATGAAAGTTACCACGGAAGTGTTCAAACAGTATGGTAGATGAGAACATCTGAATCTTCCCTTCTTTCTTCTATTGTTGACTAATATCTCGGACATCTTCTCTTAATGTGTTTTCCTTTTGAAGATCGATTGATGTTGATATGTTCAGTGAATGAAGCCATTTTTTGTTTCTTTATGATTTTATTAGATTTGTCTGTTACTTCAATATCTGTCATTTTCGTTTCCTTGGATGAATCGAATGATTTTTGGAATCAACATGTCATCATTCTACAACCAATACTAGTTGTATAACTTTGTTTTTGATTTGGACTTTACAGATCAAGCAGATTTGCCAGATTACAGAACATTCAATGTGCAATAGCTGGAAAGAATCTATACATGAGGTTTAGCTGTAGCACTGGTGACGCGATGGGAATGAACATGGTTTCCAAAGGTGTACAAAACGTTCTTGATTACCTTCAGAATGAGTACCCCGACATGGACATCATTGGCATATCTGGTACTCCACCTACCTTTTTCTAAAAAGAAAAATCCTTTTTGATACCCCATGTTCATTGGTTTTTCATGTATACTTGATTTACATACTACCTAATGCCAATGTAATGTAACGACAAGCCTCAACTACTGCACACCTAATTTATTTTCTTCTTTTTATCCCCATGATCTGTAGACACTTATTAATTGGAATTGTTGAACTATGACAGGGAACTATTGCTCGGACAAGAAACCAGCAGCAGTTAATTGGATTGAGGGGAGAGGAAAGTCGGTAGTTTGTGAGGCAATCATCAAGGAAGAGGTGGTGAAGAAAGTTCTGAAAACTGAGGTTGCTGCTCTAGTTGAGCTGAACATGCTTAAAAACCTCACTGGCTCTGCCATGGCTGGTGCACTTGGTGGCTTCAACGCCCATGCCAGCAATATTGTCTCAGCTGTATATTTAGCCACTGGCCAAGACCCGGCTCAAAATATTGAAAGCTCTCACTGCATCACTATGATGGAGGCTGTAAATGATGGCAAGGACCTCCATATATCCGTCACCATGCCTTCAATTGAGGTATGCATTAAACATGTTGCTACTTATCGTTATATTCTTGGTACACCGTCTTTCCACCCCCAAACTTTTACATGTGACGCTTTTAACGATATCATTTAATGGAGTTTTAAATCAACTATGCGTCAAACCCCAAGGAAGTTATAGCTGTCTATATGAGTCCTTTATGCTTTTATCGAAAACAACCTCTCTACGCCTAAGTTTGTGTACACTCTACACTAGGTATGTCGTTGTTGTTGTTGGTACTACTAAAACTAGGTCATGGAAGCATGAGTTTCTTCATGATACTTATTATGCATGTCGTTGTGATTTATCAGGTGGGTACAGTAGGAGGAGGAACTCAACTAGCATCGCAATCAGCTTGCTTGAACTTATTAGGAGTGAAAGGTGCCAACAGAGAGGCACCAGGGTCAAATGCAAGGCTTTTGGCCACAATAGTAGCAGGTTCGGTTCTCGCGGGTGAGCTATCCCTCATGTCAGCTATCTCAGCTGGGCAACTTGTTAAGAGCCACATGAAATACAATAGATCATGCAAAGATGTCACAAAGTAATATGCAACAACGCAGCTAATGCTTCAAAAATTGTACAGATTTTCTTGAAATATATATATAATCATCATCATCTTTGCAATAAAGGATTAATATTTTCATATTATTGGAGACAAGATGATCTGTATGCTGTGTTATATGTATTAATATATGCAAATATTTTTTTAAAAAAAAAGATATGTGGGGATAAGGTAGTTGGTATTATTAATAAGTTTCAATATGTGTCAAGGTGGATGACCTTATAATGTCTTCTAATTTTGTACTATTACTTTGTAATTTAGGGCCAAAAATTAAAATGGCATCTCAATATGGGTATTGTTTTGCTCTGCACGTAGTGTTGTATCTTTTTAAATAAAATCCTTTCTCTTGTCAGATACTTAAAAAAATACTAATATTTACTTAAAATTCATTATTTCACAATTACCGTATTGAAAATTGACAACATTTATGTAATTAAATATATTATTTATATATATAATATAATTTTTTTTAACAAATCGATATCAATTAAATAAAACAGATACAGAAAATCACATTTTTTTTTATAAGATTACCTTTAACGTGCTGCCATGCATGAGTTTGACAAAATCATCTAGGATTGAATGTGTGTGTATAAATATATAATTGTTTTATTAGTTTCTTATTTGCGTGATTATTTTTTCATATTTGAATTTTCTTAAAAGTAAACTCTGATTTCGTCATTACTTATATGAATCATTTCGTTCATTCACCATATAATTTAAAATTCATATTTATGACTCCATTGAGTCGGTGTTAATTATTTTGAGACATCTATGATAGATATTTGACAAGTACTTTTTATCTTAATTATCATCCTCTATATATTAAAATGAAAAAATTGGGTAAGATCCACCGAAGTGGGTAGCCTTAACCGGATGTGTCTGATAACAGGTAAAGCCCGAAGGCCGTTCCCGTCCCTGTCGGGGGAGATGCCAACCATCTCTCCTTTCTACGAACACAGTCTTACACCAAGCTATCAATTCATATAAACACAAAAAAAGTTTCATATATTGGCGATGTGGGACAATTTGGTAGACTTTTCTCAATGTCTTTAGCAACTTTAAGCTAGAAAAAAAAAACAAGATATTAAAAGATATCATTGACTAATGAGTAACTTTTAAATCAGAGATTTTAATATTACCAATACAATATACATTTACTGCTTGTATCAAACAAGTTTAGTCTAGCATGTTGGACACACTTACTCTTTATTAGTGTTACGAATTTAGAGTTTGAAGTTATATAACGATCTTAAGTTAATATATATCCTCCTTTTCTCAATAAAAATATTTAATGAATTGTTAATACATATACATAGTTTAAACAAAAGCTATTAAATTCATGTGAATCGTCATGTACCGTGGATCCACCCCTAGTAATAGGTCCCCTATCATTACAAAGTGGAGTTTGGGAAAGGTAAAGTGTACGCATTCCGAGGTTGTTTTTAAGTCATTCAAAATTAATCAAACGCCATCTTATCTTTGATTACAAAATTACATCTCTTCAAAGTATGAAAGACTGACCACAACGATAGAATTGCAATGAAGCAAATGCTAGCCATTGTATCCATCAAATTCATCCAAACCTTGAGGTACCAAAGGTTTGTAAATCGTTGCAAAATAGTTTCTTCTCATCGATAAATTCATGATAACAATAATTTATTTTAACAGATACGGAATTTAAGCAAATACCGATTCTTTCGTGGCAAGGCTGCCATGCTATCAATCACTCTTTCCTTCTTGGGCACCAAGTTCTTGCAAATAATGCTCTGCATCCAACGCGGCCATGCATCCTGCAAAACAAGTTTTTTCAAAGAGATCACTAACTTTTATACCTGAAATCAATCAATATTAAGACAGTTCTAGAAAGGATATCAACACACACATACAGACTAACAATAGACCATATATGATCATTGTCGTAAACTGACACTAGATCTGAAATTTGCATAAACAGCATATTGCATGCATTCAGTATAAAGCTTACCCCTTGAAAACTACTCTCTTCAAAACATGTGTCGAAATACTGGTTAATTCAGGGAGTTGAGAAACGTGCATTGTTGAATGTTTGTGAGATAAATCATTGACTTAAAACCAGCTAGAGATCAGTAATATAATGGAGATTCACATTCTCCACCAAATCAAAATAGTAAAGCGACTCATTGTGTCAGAAAGAACAACAGCCCACTTATGAAGCCCGTCGCATATAAATGTTAACAGTTCAAAATTGGTTAATGTAATACTCCTTACAGGATCGACACTGATCAATAGTTTTGGAAGTCGGGGTTAGCACTGAAAGGTGCCAACATAACAAATGCACTGCTTGACATTTGTTGACTTGGCATATAAACCTCCTATAAGTATAATGATATCAAAAGATTATAGAATCAAATGAAGGTCACTGTTTTTAGATTTCAAAAAGTGCAGAACTGTGTTATGAAAGGTGTATAACCAATTTATTTTATATTTGAGTTGTATAATATTGGACCGGAAGAAATGATTAAAGTTTCCACTTTAGATGGAAAGAAAATTCTTTTCCATGGGACAACTATGACAGGAGATTATAGTAGCACTAGCCAAAACAAGAAATCAGTTCACTAGAAATAATTGTTGGAAAAATATATGTTGGCTGATCATTATATTGTGGTCCATGCTGGTATTTAAAAAAAGGAAAAAGTCCAATGCACAAAGCATCCTACATCACGGTCCAGAGAAGGGACGCACTCCAAGGAATGTGATGTACTGTAGGCAGCTTATCCCGATACAATCATCATTAGTTGATTCCATGGGTCGAACCCGTGATAGGGTCATATGGAGACAACTTAACCATGGTCCAGGCTAGTACACTAAGAAAAATTGGCAAGCAACTTCCTATCAAATACTTTTACCTCCAGAAACTCTCAAGCTCATTGAAACAATTTTCCAGAGAACTATTGCTCAAAGATATATCAATGCACTACACTATTCCCTTGAGGTGAAAAACATTATACCTATCTCAGGAAGTTGCTTTCTGCTCAAGCAATCCTTACAAGATACCATCATAATGGACTACAGAAGTATCTTTTTTATTAATATCAAGGGCTACAAATTTATTGTTTATTAAGGGTTGTTTTTCCATTTCTCTTTAATTGGAAGTGATTTTTCACTAATTGTCCAGCAAAATCTTGGGAAAAAGCCAAACCATAATCAAGTGACTTTGCAAAAAAAAGAAATGAAGAGAAAAGCTCTTCCACAACACTTCCAAAGGACATACTAATTCTTATAAACAATGCATAAAGAAAATTTCTGGTTATACCAGGAGCAGCAGGATGCTTCATTTCCTCTTAATCAACTTCCATTTGTATTCATTATGTATTTTTTTGCTACTCCTATATGATATCCTTCTTCTCATTCTCTCTTAAATGGCATTGAGCCTTGAGAAGTTTCATTTACTAAGCTATAAGCAGAATAGATCTTTACCCTGATCAACATTTTGAACCACTACACATTTGCTAAATAGGAACCTCACTTCTTTTATTACATACATCTATGATTCTCCTGGAAGTCAGTATCGACACTTGACGCTACTAATTGAATAGTTTTTGAGAATCTCCTATTTTCAAACTTTGATAACCTAATTCTCATTCAATAGAGCCAGCCAACCTTCCCTAAAAAGTAGAGATAGGTAATCAATTAACAAAAAATGCAGGGTGCTACTTCTGTAGCTGCTATGAGGAATGCTTCCTTTGAAGCACTTTCTTAATATGATAGAAAGTGCCTCCTTATTCTCAGCATCTATCAAGGTCGTGTATCATAAAATCCTTGTACACTTGTTATCAAAGCAGCATGCTTTAAAACATATTGATGCTTTACTTCTAGCTCAGAAAATAAAAGGGTCAAATTGCTAATATTAGTTCTGTATTTCCAAGAAGGACAAAGTATTATCCAATCCTTAACAGTCAAAACTATAGACAATCACCAAACTAGAGTGAATTTTAATTAACTTCAAAAAAACTGGATTTTGGATTATTTATATGACTTCGCATCCATCTATGTGCTAATAGCCCAAGATTCAGACGGGCTTCAATTGAGGCTTAGTTTTCTTGTTGAAATGGGGATTCTTCAGCACTGTTGTATTTTCAACTCAATGACATTCATCAGACACAACCAATAGAGAAGCAGTAGCTATGCTCAATGAAGCAAACTAACAAAGAGCAAACAGCAAAGTAAAATTAGGAACACTACCTGAACCAGCAGCAGTGATGGCTTGCCGGTACTTCTTATCTTGCACATCACCAGCAGCGAATACACCTCTAATGCTAGTCTTTGTCGTCCCTGGCACGGTTGCAACATATCTCTCAGCATCCAACTGCAGTTGTCCATCCAAAAATTTGGTAGCTGGTTCATGCCCAATAGCAAAGAACAAACCCGAAACCTCCAAATCTGATACCTCTCCAGTAACCACATTTTCCACCTTTAATCCCCCCAAAGACTTCTCCCCATATGCCTCCACCACAGCAGAATTCCAAATCACCTCTATCTTAGGGTTACTCAATGCCCTATTTCGCATAATCTTCGAAGCCCTAAATTCATCTCTTCTATGAATTATATACACTTTTGAACCATATTTCGTCAGAAATGTAGCTTCTTCCATTGCTGAATCTCCACCGCCGATCACCGCCAAAGGCTTGTTACGGAAGATCGGAGCTGCGCCGTCACACACAGCGCAAGCCGAGATCCCGCGATTCCAATATCCATTTGCCCCGTCGCCGGATCCTGGAAATTCAAGCCGCTTGGCAACAGCACCAGTAGCGATAATAACAGTATCTGCTAGTACAGTCCTTTCATCGGACATGACCTTGAAAGGACTAGCGGAGAAATCAACGTTACTTACAGTTTCAGTGAAGATCTGTGTACCGAATCGAACAGATTGAGCACGGCACCGGTCCATGAGTTCACCACCGGCAAGTCCTTCCGGGAAACCGGGGAAATTCTCGACCTCGGAGGTGGTTGTGAGCTGCCCACCTGGCGCGATATCATTGGCCATCCATCCTTCAAAAAGGATCGGTTTTAGCTCGGCGCGTGCTGCGTAAATGGCGGCGGTGTGAGCTGCCGGTCCACTTCCGATGATGCAGACTTTGGTCTTCTGTATGTCCGCCATAGATGTTATGTTAGCGACCCGGTAATAATGGTGGTTGGTGGCGGCGACGACGACGGCGACGGCGGAGAGTTGATATTGTTATTGGGCTTTCTGGAGTGGATCTTTATGACATGTGACCAATAGTTACGGGTCACTTTGTTTCAAAATGGGTCGGATTTTGGCGGGTTTGGTTTTTTCATATTTTCATTTTTGGGCGGGCTTACTTTGGCGCCAAATTCAAATAGCGGTTAGCAAACTAAATGGCCACAGCCAAGTAGGGTTGCGTATCAGTTAGTTGAGTCCAATTTTGAAGTTTATTAGTTCGATTTTCTTATTATTAATTTGTAGATACGTAAATCATTGTAGAATATCTAATATTGGATTATCGGTTATAGATTGTTAGCGGCTTAGTTATTTGTTTAACTATTAAAATTTGATATTAAAAAAATAATTAAAATTCACTTAGAAACAAAGTGACAAACAAAATAAGTCATACATATGACTTATGAGCGGATAAATTTCATTTTGCTCAAAAGCAAATATTATTATATTGTAAGATAATTAAGTTTGAAACAATCAAAAATAAAAATATGAAACTAGACTCTAAGTCAAAAAATTTGTCTTTATGTTTGAGAATTCGAATTCAATACCTTAACAGTCGTTGCACCATTTGGATTGTGTTTTTTTTTTTCTCTTTGCAATAAGGGATAGATGGTTATTAGCAAGTACTCTCCGTTGTTCATCTCGTATTCCAAACATACTTAGAACAAAAACTTTGAACATCTTTGTTAGACAACAAAGTTTAAGAACATTTTCATAACTTAGAAAATTAAAACTGATAGCGAAACTAGAGTCAAAAAAATATTTGTAAAACAATTATTCTTTAAGAAAAATATTTCATATATTTTTTTTTAAAATCTGTTTCTGAATCTAGTTTCGCTACTAGTTTTAATTTTCTAGTTGTAAAAATGTTCTTAAACTTTATTGTCTTACAAAGATGTTCTAAGTATGTTTCGAATACAAGATGAACAACACTCTCTTCATCCACTTTTATTTATTATGTTGTGCATTTTAAAAGTGTTTGACTAATTTTTAAAGTTAAATTAGATTATATTAATTCTATATTTTTTTAATTAAAAAATTAATATTTAAAACTATATGAAAAACACTATAAATTACAATTTTTTACACATATACATTTTAAAATATTAATCAAAATTCTTAAAATTTGACTCTAGAAATAGAAATTATAACAAATAGTACTGAACGGAGGAAATATTACTTTTGCTGTCTTAATTAAATAACACGTCATAATTAGTAAAATGCTTGAACGATATAAAATTAATTTACACTATTGATAAACATTAAAAACATAATAAGTAAAGTTTGGACTAGTGAATAAAATAAGTAAATAACAACACAGACAACCCCAAAAAAAAAAAAAAAACTCTCTGACATAGTTGTTGATTAAAAAAATATTTTGGTAAATTATTTTAGTTATTATAAGATTTGACAATCGAAGAGATTCTTACTTCACAGATTTCTTATGAAGTTTGGTTCAAAACTTAATTTGATAGATGTCTCAAAAAACCACATATCGTAAATAATAATGCAAATTTAATTAAAAATATTATATCAGCGAAAATTAAATTTTAAACTTGTTTCACAACTTCTAGTCATATTATTATTATTATTGTTATTGAACTTAATTTTTACTTTTATTCTATTTAGTATGATAATAATAAATTTTGAATCATGATATTATAAATAAAGCAATATGAATTCATGAGATGCGAGAGACATTATTATTTTACTCCATCTGTTCCTATTTATTTGTTTGTATTTCCTCTTTTAGATATTCTTATTTACTTGTAAATTTTGACAAATCAAGAAAGAATAAAAAAAAAATTCTATTATATCTTTAAATTCCTTTAAACTTTTTGAAAAATTTTAAGTTTTAATTCATTCTTCTTGAAAGCATATTTATTAAGGATAAAATTATAATTTCAATATGTTAATTATTATTCTCATAATATGTGTGTCTTTTTTAAAGTGGACAACTAAATAGGGACAGATGAAGTATTAAGTAAACATTCTAATGAAATGATTAAAGATAAAGAGACTTTAATCTCAACATTTGACTAATCAAAGCAAAAGTGATTATCATCATGGAGACATAACTAGTGAACTTTCCCAAAGTTTGAAAAACAGGATGGCCCTTAATCTAATAAATTATATTAATTTTTCAAACCCTCTTTCAACAACATCAACTTTTATTGATTTTATAGTTATGGTCAATATAATAGACTTTTGTTAGGTGGCTACATAATTTTTTGAATCTTTCACCTATACCTAATAAGAACCTTCTCCTTAAAATAAGGCACATACTACTCTCTCCGTTCCAATTTATGTGACACATTTTATTTTTTAAAAGTCAAGCAATTAAGTTTAATAAAAAATTGCACACAGAATCTTTAATTTTTTAAAATGAAATTTATATATTTATAAATTACGTAAAAAATATCATAGCTTAAAATGACTAATATTCAAAATTCTTAAAAAACCTATGAAAAACTTACAGTCAAATATTAACTTATTAAATCTTAAAATTCAAGTATCTTATAAAGTGAGACGGAGAGATTTATTTATAAATAGATTACTTATATAAGTACCCTATTCATCTCAATTAAGTATTCAAAATAAAATTTTAGTATGTTTTTTTTTTATATCAAACTATGCCATCATATATTATCTTTTTAATAATGTTTAATTTTTAAGGGATATTTATTAAATAAGAGTAGTTTTTAGTAAATTATACATTATTTTTGTTGATGATTTCTTAATTGACATGATTTTTATTAAAATAACACTGATTTTAAGACAGAAGAAAGATTTTTTTTACTGATACCAAATTATCAATACATCTGGTTTGGTAGACAATACCTACATTGAAATTTGATTATTACTTCAAATTTACACCACGTAACGTCTTATTGGATGAAAAACGCTCTCTATTAACCCGAGACCTCGGGAGGAGAGCCCCATTCATACAACAAAACTTGTCCTATTTTCATTGTAATTTTGTTCCTTTGAAAGGTCCACAACATTTCCAATCTAACCATTCAACAAGAGGAAACACAAGGACAAACAGAACTGTATCTAATGTAATACAAACAAAAACATCAACAAGAACAAAACAAAAAAATGTTCTATTTCAAATCTCATGACCAGGCAATTTTCACCTGAATTAAACCTAAGGTACCATATAATCAAACAACTCAAAGAAATACAACATTAAATAAAGAAAATAAAAATCAAGGTGGAAATCTATAGTACTTATCTTAATAATATTTACAAAGATTTTGACTTTCTTTTTAGATGGACAAAACTCATTAATCTGGGTAATTTGAATCATCAATCGCGTTGAGCTTATTAAAAAAATATTCTCAATTTTCACGATTCGAATTCAAGACCTCTCCATCGACTTGCCATCTTTTCTATCTTTTTGGGAATATTTCTATTTTCATAACTTCAATTCATAAAACCAAGAGCTCTCGTTAGAGTTGCAATCTTTTCAACCTTCAACTTTTTGGAACTCGAACTCAATCATTACACCTCTTGTTAGACTTGCAATCTCTTCGACCTTTTGAAAATTTTTCTTTTATTTTCAGAACTCGAACGTGAAACCTCTGATCAGTTATTGTAATTATTTCAACATTGAAGTTTCATGATTTTCCTCGATGGAAAGAGAATTCCTCTTGATGAAATCCAAACAATCAGCAATAGCCTCAGCATAAAATGAATTTGAATTTGTAAAAGACTTTAATTTATAATCATTGCTATTACCATACATACCATAATCAACTTTTTTCTTCACCAAATTCTTCTCATCTCTTTGTTTTCTTCCACTAAAATTCTTCTTCAACAAAATTAACAAATTCCCACAAATTGATTTTCTCAAAATCTTGAAAAAATTCAAGAACTTCACTTGTAATCTTTGAACTGAAAATTTTCTTGAATTTAACTTAATTCCTCTTACTCCATAACATTTTTTTCTTCCAATTATTACTCTCTTGTATCCCATATGACTCATGATATTATTATATTTTACAAAAATGATGAATTTTTTTTGTTTTTTTTTTTTTAAATTTTTGGATGGAAATTTTGTGTTATAAATAAGTGTGGAAATTGAATGAAGAATAGCAATGATTTCAAGTTGGTGAGTGGAAAAGGGAAATAACTTGGAAAATGGGGTGTTTTTGGAGGAGACTTTTTGATGGTCTAAACGCGGATTTGTAAGACTTAAAAAAAAAATGGTTTAGATAGTCGGAGATTTGTTTTAATTAAGCATCTGAATATATAATAACGTGTTTAAATATTTGAATTAATATTTATTTCAATTGAATATCTAAATATGTATTTTTTTCGTTTAATTTTTTCTTGTTTATTTTTGAATTGTTATACCTATTAAGAAAATAATTAATGGCGTAATTAGTTTACAATTTTACCCTATTAATTATGAAGTGGATGAAAAGTTCTACATTTTTCAAAGTAACTAGTCATTTAATTGAGTGTATAATAGGTAAATAAATTGTCCTTTTTTAATTTGTCAAAATGAACAAAGAATTAGAAACAACTATTGAAGAAAAAGCGAAGAAATAAAAAGGGACCGAGAGAGTAATAAGTGTATAGACACTTAAATAAAGATTTGTTTTTAATTAAACCTCATAACATATAATAAAGTGTTTTAAGTTTAAGATATTTGAATGAGGTCTTGTTTTAATTAAACATTTGAAAATACAATAAAGTATTCAGAAACTCAAATGAATATTTGTTTTAATTGAGGATATGAACATATGATATAGTATTTGTATTATACAATTTTAATTTAAATTTTGAAAAAAATAATATCTGAATGTGTTTTCACGTATTTATTGTGTAGAAATATTAACTTATTAAGATTTGTCACCTCTTTTTAACTGTATGTATTTGCTTCAGTAAGTCGTAAAACCTTAGGCCCTTTCAATCGAGGTTGATGTATATACATATTTGAAGGAAATGGTATATTTAACATAGTTAAGTTAACTTCTCAATAAATGTTTGAGAACATGTATAGAAAAAAGTTCAAAATTTAAATTAAAAGTATTTGATAGAAACACGTTATTCCAATTAAAAACCTGAATACATGTAATAAAGTATCTACTAATATATACATTAGATATTTTCAGTTCAATATCTTTTAAGAAATATTTTAATGAAATTTGCTGAAATAAATAAAAATTAAATTTGTCAATAATTGGGTGACATTATTCTTTTTTATTGAGAATATAATCAAGACAGAATAAAGGGAGACAAACGATAGAAAAATAGGGAAAGTGTCTTATATTTCACAAACCAAAGTGACTGGAGTAGTTGTGAGATTAAGATTAGATAAGCATAACAAATTAGTCGATTAACAAATTAATAATCACAAAATCTGTTGTCCAATAAATTATATTAACAAGTAGATTACTACCTTCGATAAGGCATATTCTGAATTTCAGGATGATAGATGCACTATTATAAAAAAGTGAATTTAATCACATTATAAGAAAATTGTGAATTAAATAGGGATTTTCTTGAGAATTAGTATGAAAAATTACAGGAAAATAATTTTCTCTGAATTTTCATATTAATCCACAAGAAAATCTTCATGTAATTTGTACTTTTTTTTAGTGTCAATTTGATATTTAGATTCATAAAATTAAAATTTTAAAATTATAGATTCAAATTTGAAATTATTAATTAGTTAAAACGTTAAAAGTACGATCAATAACACTTTGAGAGGTGTTACCTAATTTTAGAAAGAAAAATAATATAAGAGATATATATTGTCAAATTTCTCATCTCACTGAATGGCATACTCAATCATCATCGCAATATATGATACTTCGATTATGGATTCACACATCTGGATTTAACAAAAAAAATTAAAAATTAAAACACTATGATATATAATTTTTGAAAAAAAACATGAATTTACGTGTATCCGATATGCCTCTGCGTCTGTCATGCAATATACACAAGGTCAATTAATTAATTAACGTGTAAGATTTATTTGATTAAAAGATAAAATTTTAATTTGGTTAATTATGTACTCCTTTATTCAAATTATCTGTCCTGTTTTTAAAAGTAGTTATCTCAAATTATTTAAAAGTAATTATCTCAAAATATTTATTATTTCAAAAGTTTCAATTGTTTTTTCTGTAATAGTCTTAAAAGATTTAAAATCTTTTTTGACTAAATATCTTTAATTATGATTTCGTTTTTAATTATTGTATACATTGTTAAACTTCTAATTAATAATTTTAAAAATAATAATATAAAAAATATCGCAATAAATAATTTGAGACAAAACCAATATTTCATTAAGAATAGTGTGTATCGATTACATTGGTATATACAATATACATCCACTACACATATATTTAGTACTAGAATAATAAAATAAATAAATTTGGACGGTCGTAACAGCAATTTTCCACTCAATTTTTTTTATTTTTTTAAAAAAAAATTAGCAAGTGAAAGTCCAAAGAATATTTTAGAGCTATTTAAGGATGCCTTTTTGGATAATGTTTATAAATCATCGAGCAATACAACAAAAATAAATTTAAGCACCAATAAATACGCATATTAATAAAAAATATTAAAACAATTATTGATATGATTTAATTGTTATAGGGTCAATTGTTTGTTATGAATTTTGGGAACATTTATAAAATTGCCTCTAAAAAAATATACTACAATTAAGCTATATTAATCGATTTTCGTTAGAAAATAATTTTGATGTATTGAAGATAAACTCTTAATTTTGTTTGACATTATTCAATTATCCCGTAAAATTTGAATATATTATTGACAAAAGAGTGGAGTATGAAGGGTGTGTTCGGTGCGATGAAGAATATTTTCTAAAAAAAAAAATGAAAAAAGGTAAAAATTGCCCTTGAACTATATGAATTAGACTATTTATATCTTTCGTTATTATATTTTGGATCAAAAATACTCCTACTATTATCCTAAGATACCACATATACCCTCAAGAGTTAACACCCATATTTTAACATTAAATTTTAATTTTGTGTTTTTTTCTTCAGTATTTAAAAAAAATAAAAATGTTATCGATTAAGTAGGGGTTTGAAGATACTGTATGATTTATTTTTATGTTATATGTTAATGTATAAAATGTACAGTGATGCATTATATAATAGGAGATGTGAATCGAGAAGTAATTTTCATGATTTTTCATAATAATATTGGGTGTTTTTAATATTAATATTTGTAAGTTATTTATTTTAGAAAATTAAATTGCAATCGAAAATTAATTATCATATTTTTTTGTTGAAAAAATAGGTTTTACTATTAGTCGTCACTAAAAGTCACTCATAACCTTTAGTGGCAATATTTTGAGATATTAGATCAAGTTCTTTTGTAGTGAATCTTAGTTGACAATGCTTAGATGGAGGGATTAGTCTCATGTGGCATGCCATGTCACTAAAAAAATTAGGTGTCAACTCTTGAGGGTATTTGTGGTCTCCTAGGATAATAACGACAGTATTTTTTATCCCAAAATGTAATGAAGGATATATATAATCTATTTCGCATAATTCAAGGACAATTTTGACCCTTTTCCAAAAAATAAATTATATATTTCTTTACTATTAGTGATTGATAAATAATAAATATTATTCTAAAATTGTTTATACACATTTATGTAAATATTATGGGAATGGAAGTGAAACTATCTGAGAGAGAAGAAGCCATTTTATTTATGTAACAGACTATATGAGAGAGAAGAAGCCATTTTATTTATGGAAAAATGAATTATGTATATATTACAAGGAATAATGAGTTGTCTCTATTTATATTTATTTATTACAAATATACAAATATAAAATACAAGTGGATGGGTCAACATTAAATAAAAGTTAAAGAGACTAAAGATAAGGGGAAATTCACATTTGTGATAAAGACTTTACTATAGTTTGAAAATTCATTTTTCTCAATCGCATTTTCAAATATTGTATTTATTTAGTCAATTCGATCGATGCATAGGTTGAAATGACTATTTACCAAAACACAGAGCCTGACGCTTTCCCATTGTCATAAGATCAAGGAAGTTGATGACCTAATAAGTAATGACAGAGGAGCCGACGACCTTTGGTCACAAATCACGATAATGTGTATTTATTTTTGAATTTGTCATTCAGAGGAAAATAATTAAATCCTTCTAAGAAAAAAAGTTTTTGTATTTTTCGATATTGTCCCCTAGTACAACATACTTAAGAAAACATACGATTTCTAAGGTAAATCTATTTAATTGCATGCCAGACCACTAATCAAGTCATGAATATCTCCATCTTCATCTTCAAACTCTAACTTCAAAATTTTCAAAAAAAAGTGAAAAAACATTTATAATAATATTTAGGAGCTTGTATACATGATTAGCTATCTATTTTGAGATATTACTCTTTTAGAGCAAATTTGACAGTATATTTAAGGTAAATTAATTGAGTGTGATGATTTTGTTAGTTTTTAGAAAATGCAAGGTATAAGTCATTTTTTAAAAAAGTACATTCAAATATTAAATATTCCTTGCAAAAATATATGGTTAAATAGAACTCCAACTCCAACTTCATAACGACGGAAGCAGAAGCGTTACTCTTTAGAATAAATCAATCATCTCGTTTTAGGTATGATCCACATGAATTATGTCTATAAAATTTATCCGCATCGGGTGTATACACCAATTCAATACGTGTATACCATGTGTTTAAATACTTAACCTAAATTAAGTAACGTGTGTTTTACTTCATAATAATAGAAATTGCATTAGTTTGGTATAAAGTTCAGTCCTCAAAGAGATAATGTTTGAAATATTCTCATGGCTTCCAGTCAAGTCTTTAACACGTTAAAAATACGTTTCTAAATTTCATAATTCTCTTGTATCTAAAATTTGGATTGAAAATAGTTGGATTTGATGTCGGAGCTGAAACTTTTAAAAATTTAAAATGTCCCACTAGCCATTATTATGATAGAAATGAAGGGTAAATTAGTTGTCTTGAAGTGCAAGTATAATAGGGAGGGAGATATGAAGTTGTGGATTTTGGAAAATGATAATTGGGAGTATCACATAATTAACATCCCTTTATCATGGAAAAACTTTAGAATATTTTAGAATAAATTTTAGGAATCACATAGTTTTAATATGAAATTGTAATTTATTTCTCTTTAGTTTGTGATTTCATTAATTCTTTAAAAAGTAACATAAAGCACATACGTTAATATGTAGCTCGGATACATTAAAGAGTATTTCAGCTACATTATAACATAAACTGGACATAATATGTAGCTCGGATACATTATACAATAAATCAGATACATTAATATATAGCTCGGATACATTAAAGAAATAAGGAATTCTAGAGGTTTCTGAAAATAGAAGTGTATATTGAAAATAAGAAAAATATAAGAAGTGTATTTCAGTAATTATTACTAAATTTTATGTGCACATCTTGGGATAATGATGAAGATATCATATTTGAAATTAATATGATTGGAAATTGGTGTATGGGATTATATTTGTTATGATATCACAAGAAAAAGTTGGAGAGAATTCAAAGTTAAAAATTTTAGTGCAAAGAATTTGTGCAACAACATTTTTGGTTATGAAGAAAGCCTCTTCTTGTTGGGTAAAAATTGAAGTAATAGACTTCAAGATTAAATTCTTTTTTTAAAAAAATAATATTCTTTATTTATTTTGTATGAAATCCGAAATACAATGAATCTAATTGTATTTATTCTCTCTTTGATTGAATACAAATATATTTGACATAAAAGATGAATGTATATTATATTTATGCTGATACAAATACAATTGATATAAATTGTGTTCGGAATATACATATTATACTCTCACCTATATTTGATTTTAAAAATGGTATTGGCTTGTAGTTATCCGCATTGAATTAACGAGTTTTTAATGGTTTAATAAAAAAAATATCGGGTTACTGGTTGGTTTTGATTTATGAATATTGGTTATTGAGTAAATCGATAACCCATTAAGGCTTTAATAGTTTTATAAAAAGAATAATATATTATCAGGTTATTGGTTTGTTTTGATATACGATATTGGTTATTGGGTAAACCAATAACTCACTTAAGACGGTAGTATTTACTACTTTATCTGTACATAAATATTGAATATTAATCTCAATGAGAAACTTACCGTACAAAACGTTAAAACCCTAAAGTAAGAACCCTATTCCTCTTAATTTCTCTTTTCTTGTTAGTTATTTCTATTTATTCTGTTTTTTGAGCATTAATAAAGTTACACTATAGTCTTCTCATATTAAAATTGTTGAAGAAATTGTATATTTATTTTAAAACATTTTCTTATTGGTTAAACCAAAAAACATACTGTTAAGGACCAAAATCGATAAAATATCTTATTTATTTAACTATCAATTATATCATTTTTAAAAATCAAAAGCCATAAACCAAACCGATGATGCACACCATGTGCCTAGTTAAGATCAATTAATCAAATTAATTACCCATATATCACTCCCAATTAGAAAACATTTGAAGTAGTTAATGTGAAGAAATTTTATACTCCCTTTGTCCAGAATTGTTTGTCATGTTGTGCTAATCGAAAGTCAATTTGACTAATTTTTTTCAAAGGTAAATTAGATCACATTAATTTGATATTTTAAACAAAAAAAAAAATAGATATTCTAAAGCTATATGAAAAGTACTATAAATTACAATTTTTTGCATATTAATATGATGAAAAAATACATCTTAAAATGTTAGTCAAAATTTTTATCATACACAATCATTTTGTTTTTAGAAATATTCCTAAGTATTTTCACATGCTATTAATATTTAAATAAATAAAAAAGTATTATAAAGTAATCTGAATTCTAAATTAATTAGATAGAGTTTATTTAGGATTCTCACTCTCGAGAATATAATCTTTTTATATACTAGGGAAAAGGGTCTGATATATCCCTCAACTTTGTCATTTGGAGCTGATATACCCTTATAATGAAAGTGACTCATATATACCCCTACTTGTAAACAAATGGCTCACATATATCCTTTTTCTCTAACGGAAATGAAAAAAAAATAATTTTAATCTAAATTTTTATTATTTTTTTCTAAAAAATATAATCCCATATGAGTTAATTTAATCCTCGTCAAACATATTTTTTGAGTTTTTTTGGTTTCAATGACTAATTTATAATAATTATTTTGATAATCAAATTTATTTATGTTTCACTAATATTCTTGTAAAACTTATTGTAGATGATCAAATTTTTTCTTCGAATACGAAATTAAATTACAGCACACACACAAAAAATAGTTTAATATTTTATTCTTTAAACTAAGGAATGGAAGAAAAAAACAAAATAAGAATAAGAAATTCAAATAATTATAATAAAAGAAGTCAAAAAATAATTTATGTATGAAAAAAATTAAAATATACCTTGAACTTTGATAGAAGAATCATATCCCCCTAAATAATTTTTTTTAAAAAAATTTAGAAGTAATAAATATAAATTTAAAATCAATTTTTTAACTTCCGTTAAATGAAGGGTATATGTGAGCCATTTTGTAACGGCAGGGGTATATTTGAGGCGTTTGTATAACGGTAAGGACATATATGAGCCACTTTTATAACGAGGGGTATATCAGCTCCAAATGACAAAGTTGAGGGGTATATCAGACCCTTTTCCCTATATACTATAAGTCCATATATATTTGGAAAAGAAATCGATAAAACTACCAAAATTAATATATTAGGGTTTACAATCTATCATAAGGCATGGGCCCCAACTCCACTCTCATCCAATAGAGAGAAGAAAATGAAATATACAAAAATAAAGTCAATTCCGCTAAATATAATCTTCGAAATATTTTCATGGCTTCTAGTGAAGTCTTTAATACGTTACAGATTGTGTTTCTAAATTTTATAATTTTCTTATATCTTGAGTTACGAGTATCCTCCATTCAAATTGAAAATAGTTGCGTTTTGATGTCAAAATTGAAACTTTTAAAATTTTAACATGTCTTTATGATTCCGTTGAATATAATTTTAATTACAAGATGATAGAGGTGAAAGGAAAATTAACCGTTTTTGAAGTGCAAAAATAATGGTTTGGAGAGAGATATCAAATTGTCGATTTTGTCTCAAAATGACGATTGGGAGAGTCACATGATTTTACCTTTACAATGAAAACTTTGGAAAATTGGAATCATTAAAATTTGTGTGCACATATTGTGAAGATATCACATTTTGAAAGTAATATGAAATTCTTAATGTGTTACAATATAACAAGAAAAAAATTGAGAGAATTCAAAGTTGAAAAATATAGTGAAAAGTATGATTTGTGCAACAATATTTTTGGTTTATCTAGAAAGCCTCTACTCATTAGGAAAAAATTTAGTATAATATTCTCCAACATTATTTTCCTTTTATTTTTTTTGATAATTTTTTTTGTAGGATAGAAACATTATTGTATATATAATTTTCTTATGTATTTCTTGTCCAAATATAAATGAGCCAAATCAGATGTATTTTGTTCCATATATATATAACAAATAATACATATATAACAAATTCAAGTAGATTCACATGTATCTGAAATACATATATAACAAATCTTGTTGTATATAGTGAGTGATTATATATATATATGAGATATATGACTATTTCCATCGCCTTCTTTCCCATCTTGCTCGCCTCTCCCTCTATTTTATTGTATCTGGTACCAAAAATATATGTATCTAGATATATTTTTCTTGATATATGGTAGAATTTTTTATGGGCAAATGACATAAATAACATACTTTTAGGGCTAAATGACCATTCGTCCCTTATAAGTTTCTAATGACCAAAATTTCTCAAAAAATATACAAAAACACGGATACATAATAGGGCTGATACAATAAAAATGTGGTGGATACATTATATATTTTTTGTCACATTTTTGTATCTGCCTCATTTTTTTATCACATTTTTGTATCTGCCTCATTTTTTGTCACATTTTTGTATCCGCCTCATTTTTTCATTTTTGTATTCGTTTAATTTTTTATCACACTTTTGTATCCGTTTTATTTTTTTTCCCATTTCTGTATGCGCCTCATTTTTTATCATATTTTTGTATCCACCTCATTTGAATTAAAAATGAAATTTTTTAGTTATTTTTAAAACTAATAGGGGATAAGGTTAATAAATAAACTTAAGGGAGGGATTTTTGACATTTTACCTTTTTTTAATTAGTGGTGAACACATAATTATTTGAAAGTATAAATAAAATTAGTAATATATATATATATGTGTGTGATATGAATGAGTGTGTAACAAAGAAGTTTTTGTAACTCAATTAGAATTTTAAGAGAGTTTCCACATTTTTGGCCATTGGGAAAACTTTAATTTGAAAGACTCCTATCTAAGATTAAATTGCATTAATTTGGATTAGGTAATTTTTACATTTACATATTTTGAATCCAAAAGCTTTGATTAAATATATAATTAATATAACGGTAAAATCCATCTTTTATCTTTCTCCCTTGTGGCTTCAAGTGTTACGTCAAGAAGCTTCATATATTAATTATTTTTCATCTTACTAAATAAGTCAAAGTCACTCTCAACATAATTTATTATATTACATCCATTTTAGGTCAAAGTTTGCATGTTTTTTTAATGACATTTTAAATTCATTATTACCAAAAATCTCATTTTATTAAACAAGCGATTTGATATTATCGTATTGTTTACTTTTTTTTTTCATTTTCATTTTGCATTGACTTATTATTAAAAACTTATGTTATATCCTATAGTATATGCCTTTATCTCATTTATAATATTATCTGATCGTATTATTATCTGTGATATTATACATATAACAATGTAAAATCATACAATCTATTAAAACTTATATTCATTCAAAAAAATATTGTGTAATATAATCCGATACAATTATAAAATCATATGTAACAATCATCCAAAGTGTTAATTGCCGTATATACATAAAAAATTCAATTGAAAATTTATAATATCAATGAATAACTACACTTCAATCTCAAACCCGTTAAATCAAATATACGAATTTAATATTCAAATAATATCTTATAGTCAGACAAATCTTATATTGGACCATCCACTTCATGAAAGGGCAATGTTCCAATTAAAATACACTTTATAAAAAAAATACTGAAAGATTCCTTTTATCATTTTAAATAAATTTATACAGTCCACAGATGATATATAGTTGCTACCATTACATATATAGTTTAATTTTGTCTATATTCTGCTGGTCCTTTTTCCATTTTTGTCATTTTTTTTATATAAGAAAAAGACTTTTATTAATTTTTAATTTTCAAACTAATACCTACTTCACAAAAATTGATGTGTTACAAAAGAGCCGTGGCTTATCTTGCTGCCTTTTTTAAATTTTTTTTTTATTATAATATAATCCGAATACTAGTAGGATAAAGTTATTATATATTTGCAAGTTGTTTCGAAATAAGCTATTTAAGTTATTGTCATATTAGGGAAGATTTAAAAAGTTGTTAAGATGTTTACTGAAATATCTCAATAAAATAATACATTATATATAAGATTTTTTTTGTGTGTGTATGCATATATAGATTTTGAATCCTATAAATATAGAATTAGGTTAATATTTTAAGGGGTTCAAAATTTATCTTGAAATTTCTAAGTGCAAACTCCTCGCACTATATATTTGTTTTTTTTTTCATTTTTTCGTGAAAAATTTAAGAGTGGCTTAAAAAATAGCTTTTAAGTCAAAAACAAAAAGTCAAACTTATATAACTTTTAAGTCAAAAGTAACCTTTGATTTTTGATTTATTTAAGTTTTTTTTCACCTTGTCAAACACTATTAACTTATTTTAAATCATTTTAACTTTATTTTAAATTATTATTTATATTTATCAAATAAAGTTAAAAACTGTATTAAAAATAAATTTAATTAATTTTTAAGTCAATTCAAATACATTCTAAATCCGCAACCAATTTCTATTCCTTTTTTTTCACTAATAGAAATGATGATTTGCTCGCATGCTTTGCCAAGTAAAAGGGGGGATAGAATCACTAACTTTAAAGGGTAAATATATCTTTTAACTTTGTGATTTTAATTTAATAAAACGGTGTATATATACTTCGATATTTAACAAATAATACATATATACTTCAACACCTAACAAATACTAAAATCATTTTTGAATATTTTTATTATCCATAAATATCTTCAAGATTTTTTTATTAATAGGAGAAAAATATCTTCCCCTCTTTTTTAGACAATTATAGTGTGTGATCCAATTTTCATACACTACTACTCCACATGAAATTATAAAAATATCATCTAATATTTTTAATTTATAGAATATGAATCCTCGAAATCTTCGTGATTCTCAAATCACTTTATATTATCTATTCTAACTACCATTTTAATTAATTTTAATCCTAAAAAATTTCAGTTCTAACCACCATTTCAATTAATTTTAATACTTTAAAAAAATAATCACCAAGACACACTCCTATTTGGTTGATAATATTTATAGTAACATAATTTAAGACTTCATATTTTAATATTTTTTTACTCACCAATTACGCTTTCAAAAATATCTAATGAAAAAGTGACTTTATTCATACCAAATCACAATAAAATAGTGTGTATAAAACTCCATAGTCCTTATACTACTAAAAGACTAGGGAAAAAGACAAACACAGTCGTAGCAAAGTGATAAATATTTTATTATTTAACGTTAGGTGTTAAATTTAATTTTTTGCAAATACAAATCAACTTTATCAAATAGTAATTTTCTCTTAATATAAATTTAAATTTAATCGTACTGCAACACGGACTACTAAAAAAAGGGAAAAAGTGGAGGTCCAATATGTTACAAATGGAAATAAGGGGTGTTTGTGTAATTTACAAAAACTGTCCAAATTCATACTATATATCTGAAAAACAGAGTTCTTGAATCTCTATTATAACTTTCATAAAATTAAAACCAATTTTGGGAAAGTTTAAGATTTGCGCGGGAACCAGTTTTCTAAATTTGTAAGTCACTTCACATTCATCTTCATTTTTTTTTTTGTGTGTTTTGGTTACGGATTTGATTGAACTCAATAGCTTTTACTACAAATTTTGTATTTTATATTTAAATAAATCATTTGAATACGTAGAAAATATTAGCTTAGAACTTAATAACTTTAAAAGCTTAGAATTTGGAACTTATAAACTTTAAATTCTGAATCCGCCTCTGTCAAGTTGTATAGTTCCTATCATCCTTAAATTGCTTTTATGGTCCAATTTATAAGAAGTATAAAGTTGTTGAATTTAGTTTATTTGGATCTTCTAGAAAGAAATATAATTGATTGTAGTTAATTCGCGATTGAGGCTGAGTTGATTGATTGATTGATTGTGGGAAAATGTTTTTTTTTTCTATCTAGTTACTTGCATAAAGAGGCAAGATTTTAGCTATTAGTTGTAGTTGCAGCTAAAATGCATGATAAATTTTTTCGTATGGTCATTCAACTAATAGTTATTATGACAGGAGGTCGAAATTTGACTTTTTGGCGATTTGAATCTTTCTATGCGAACTATCCTGTTCTTTAGTGACTTTACTGTTGCAAAAGATTTGTTTTTGTGTTTTTGGTGGGTATGTGTAGTGATGGTAGGTGTAATTAACCTCTTGAAATATCTTATTGTTTTCGAATTATTAACTTGGAAAAGAGATTTATGATGTTTGTTTTTGCGGTTGAGTCCTGTTAAATTTGTGTCATTATCTCATCGAAAAGCTTAAGTTGTTAGAGAGATTATACTTTTATTTACTTCATTATGTCTTCAACAAATCCGAGCTTGAGGAAAGGATATGTGTTTTCTGGCTTGTAGGGAAAGGGAATAACTTTGGCTGACATTTAGATGTTACGTTATTTATGTTTTTTGCAACTCGGAAGAGGTCTCGGGTGGAAATTCTTGGTTAATAAGTTAAATGATGGTGCTTTGTTTAGTGTTTTACGGATTTAAGTTACTTTATTGCCTAATCTTTCGATGCATATAGACTTGCAGGAGGACATTTGTTAGGTTGTAGAAGAGTATTTACGATGAACATTGAGGAATTGTTTTTTTTGGCGTTAATGCCTGTTCTGAAAACGTTGTTGATTGCGGTTGTTGGCTTATATCTTGCAATGGATCATGTTAGTATTTTGACTGCAGAAGGACGGCACCATCTGAACAATGTAAGTTGACATGAGACTGCTAATGCATCCTCCTTCCGCGTTTTAAAATTTCAAAGTGGTAAAAGCAAATGAAAGATTATGCAATCAGATATTATTATATACTGCTGATTTCTACCTGTGTGTTTTCTCGTGTGGATGGTGATGTGCTGAAACGTTTGGCTTTCGTGAGCGTTAAATTATCTGCTTGTGTTTACTCAGAAATATATGTGTGAATTGGTAGTCTGCTATAAGCTATGTTGCTCGGGAAGTCCAAAAATGTTGCTGCACGTGTGTCAAATCCTCTAAAGATGCGCTACTTTTGGAGGATCCGACACATAGTTGTCAACATTGCTGAAAAGTCCGAGCAACATTTAAGCATGAAACTGAAAGACGGGTGGTTATATGTAGCATTTTACCCGTTTAGATTTTCCTCTTATCGTCAAGTTGTCTTATATTCCACGACAAACAAATATTTAACTGCCTTGAAGAGAAAATGAAAACGGAAAACAGAGTAGTTTTGTCGTCTAACTAACCTTGCAAGGACTAAAGACGGTCTTATGTTGTTTTTTTTTTAATTTTGGGCAGCTTGTATTCTACGTCTTCTTTCCATCACTTTGTGCTAGTGGTCTCATCAGTTCAAGTACAGCGACGGGGTTATTTTCTTTGTAGGTGCATTCTTATCTCTCCACCTTTCGTTGAAATGCATTTTAACATTTTCCTTTAGTTTTCAACATTTCTTGTGTTTCTGGTACATTTGTTTCAAGTACAGGTGGTTCGTTCCAGTGAGTATTCTTATTACCTTTCTTGTTGGATCAGCTCTCGGGTGGATACTTGTCAAAATCACTAGAACGCCTCAGCATTTGCACGGCCTTGTTATTGGTTGTTGCGCGGGAGGTAGATCAACAGCATTTTGTCGTTTTTCTTTAGTATGCTAGAATTTATCGATCTCCACACACAAACTTTTTCTTCGTAACATCCTTTGATGGATTTTCCTAAAACTTTCAAGTTTTTCTTCTGAATCATTAAGTCCGTATTCATACTCACTGAGTTTCTGCAAAAATGATCATGACAGGAAACATGGGGAACTTGCCTGTCATTATAATCCCAGCCATCTGTGCCGAGAAAAACAATCCGTTTGGAGATTCATCTACGTGCTCGATAAATGGGATGGGCTACGTATCCCTCTCTATGGGGGTATTGAATACAAACTTCATTCTATCCGTGATAAAACATAAACAATATCCGTCTTGGATGTGATGACCTTCAGCTTGGTTTTATTATTCTGTTTCCAGATAGGAGCTATAGGCATTTGGTCGTATGTATATAATATCATACGGGCATATGGAAAAAGGGATGACGGGGATGTCTCAGCCTACTCCAAATTAAGAGAAAATAGCCACAGTGAAACGTCAAGACGAGCCTTGGATAGTACTACACAAACATTGCTACCAAGTAGCAACTCAAAAGGTGCTGAAGTTTCAGCTGAGCTTATTTCCCAAGGATCCATCGACGAAACCAAGGTAATTTCTTCACTTTTTGTCATGCACCATGAGACGGATATTCTATAGGCGAAAATAACTGCATTATTTAAAACTTCATTAAAATTAAGGAGTTACTTCATTTGTAGTTTCTACTCTACATGAACAAATAATAGATTATGAACCTCTGTTGGTTTGATGTAATCGTTTTTGTAATCAATAATCAAGAAAGTGTCATAACAATTGTACTTTGTTCCACTACTTTTCATCAAGATTTATCCTCGTTTATTACTTTTTAAGTTGTTTGATGTTTCAAAAAATCAAATATAAACACTTCACAACTCGACACAACAGGTTTCGGTACCTGCTATCATTGAGAAGAAGGTGAAGTCGTTGGTGGAATATATCGACCTGAGTGTTCTTTTCAGACCACCTACAATTGCAACGGTATGACACTGGTGCTCAACTGCATAACACAATGTCATCCCAATTAGGCTCATGGATGCATGTTTGTTCCGTTCTTTCTTTATACGTGGCTTATCGTTTCTTGTAGGTTATTGGCATTATCATTGCTTCAATATCTCCCATCCAAAATTTCATGGTTGGCTCTGGTGCTCCACTTCGTTTCGTTGAGAGTTCCGTTGTTTTGCTAGGGTATGATTCCTCACGCAAATAATGCTACTTGAGTTACTTGTAGGAGGGTATATCATATCTGTTGCCTGAATCCTCATAGCTCTTTACCAACGTAAATTAATAATTTATACATATTAAATAGATTCTTAAGACCAATACAAAGTTTGAACCAAAGTTACTCTCCCAACGAATCTCTAATGTATCAACAACATATCCAGTGTAATCCGCCACATGTAGGGTCTTTGGACGGGTATAGTGCACATACACCTTACCCCCGCGCCCATTTCGTTGGAGGTAGAGAGTTTGTTTTTGAAAGACCTTCAACTCTTAAGGCAAACTCAACGATGGCGTAGCATGTAGAGCATTTCCATCATTACTCTCTTGGTTCTTAACGCGGCCATTTGGTTACACGATTTTATCTACTGCAGGGAGGCAGCAATTCCATCAATGACCATTATAATGGGCGCGAATCTTCTAAGAGGTAAGTAGTATATCGAACTTAGTATCCTATACAATTGTATATCATTCGAAATCCACTGCATTGTTCTGTAACATCATTTCAACTACTCTTTACGTACTCGTTCAGGTTTCAAGCGATCAGGAGTGGGAATTTGGCTTCTTTTCGGGATCATTGTAGTTCGATTCGTTATCTTGCCTATCATTGGTGTTGCTGTTATTACAGTTGCAAAAAATCTAGGCATGGTGGGAACAGATCCTTTATATCACTTTGTTCTTCTGCTTCAGTATGCAGTTCCACCTGCAATGGCTATAGGTAAAGTTCACTTGTAATGATCCCTCATTTCATCTCAAGTTTTAATCAACTATCTCGCTCAAACTATTCAAAAATACTGTGTCAGATCCTCCAAAAACGTGAGATCGATCAGCGGAGTATGAGTTTCCTCATTGATCTCTAAGTGCTTTAGAGTGGATATATATACCTCTCGTTAGAAAAATTATGCATATACTCGATATAAACCATTTTTTTAAACAAGAGATACATCCATTTTAAATCGCAAAGTTGAGAAGTATATTTGTCCCTTTACTCTTTTAATAAACTATATATTGCTCAGACTTTTTAAAAATTACTGTGTTATGTGTGTCGGATCCTCCGAAAACATTTGAGATTAATGAGTGAAGTATTTGCAGGTACTATCACACAGTTGTTTGAAATTGGTGAAACTGAATGTTCTGTTATCATGTTTTGGAATTATGCTGTGGCAGCAGTTGCTCTGACCCTTTGGTCGACATACTTCATGTATATCTTGTCCTGATCAATACTTTTTATATCGCGAGGGGAGCCTTGATGCAACGTTAAGTGTTTGTTGTCGTGTTACCAGGAGGTCATATAGATTTAAGTTGAGGAAATAATTTATAATTGAAATGCTAAGGTAATATTGCGTACAATGGATTATAAATGTCTTTTCTAAGCTTGAGTACAGCGGAAGCTTAGTATATTGAAATGTCATTTTTTGGGTTCATTTGTAAAAAAATATATATATTCATGAACAAAATATTGTGTTTGATTGACTTGAGGATAATGAATAAATGTGGTTATGATTTATTTGTTAAGGAATTAGACAGGAAAAAGGCAAAAAACAAAAAATGTAACAAATAAATGAATGTAATAAAACTAAAAAAAAAAACATATTTAATTGGGAAACTTAAGTAAATATATTACAATAAAAAAATATTAATCATTTGATAGCAACAATTTTTTTTTCACTTGATCACTTCTAATTAATTTATAATACAAGTTTAATATATATTACAACGTACAATTTATTATTCACATATAATAAAAGTTTTAAAGATGGATAATACATTTATTACACATTTTAATACAATGTGTCAAATTTCTACCAAACAAACATAACATATATCAAAAACAATTATAATTCATATATATTGCATACATAATTCACTTTTAATACATATTACTGATTTAACATATTATTGCTATAAATGGTAATAAGAAAACTTTTTCGCTAAAATCAGTAATTATTTATTAAAATGTACCGATTCATATAATTTTTCCTATATAATTGTACTTGAGAAAGAAAAATGGTGAATCACATCAGATGCATATTATATTTGAACTAAATCATATACATTCTGAAATACAGATAAATAGGGAGAGAAGTGAGCGAGATAGAAAAGAGGTGAACGAGTATAAGAGAGATAAGAGAGAGTTATAGGAGAGAACCAGATATATATGAATTCACTTCACAATAGTATATCATATATAAATTACACTTAACTTTGACCATTTATATTTGAGATATATGTATCTAGATCTACGCGATACATATATCTGAAGTACAAATTCTAATAAAATTTATTACATTAAAAACTCAATTTACTTATTAACTAGAGGGATTTTTGTTGTTTATGAACGTAACTAAAACAACAATAACAACAACATACTGAATATTAAAGTAATCAAATATCTGGCTCACTGGCTCAAATCATTAATATATCCACTTGTGAAAATTTTAGCAATATGTGCAACTTGCATACAAACTTTTTAAAAAGTTTGTTAAATAGCTATCATTGTGTTATGCCAAAGTTTCTAATACATCATTAGGTAAATATTAAGAAAAAAATTAAATTAGAAGAAAGTGAAGATGTGAACTAATTATATTTACAATATGAACAACAAAAAGAAGTCTTTGGTCCACCTTACCACAACTCTATTTTAATATTGAATTCACTTTATACTACTAAAATTGACTTATTTTCCAACAATTATTTTCTCTATTAATTAGGAAAAATTTTTCTGTACGAGGCATTCACAATAAGTCAACGTAATTTTTATTATTATGTAATTTAATAAAGTAAAATGAATTATAAATATAAACACATGACATATATTATTGACTTAATTTAAACATCCAATGCGAATAAATTTTATCCAATTAAAAAGTGCACTGATTTGGATTAGATGTGTAATTCAAATAAATCTCAATTCAAGTAATAAATCAAATTTGTTATTAATTGAATATATTTTAAATTCATCTTAGTTCAGTGTAACTCGCTTATTTGATGTGTCAGTAGGAAATGCACCAAAAATCATCTTAATGTTTAACTCTATGCTGTATAGTTTTAACAACCAAGACATATGTACGTTCAATTGATGTACTTATTATACTTGTCCTTTCTTGTATCATTATATTGCACTATTTATTTGAATCCGAAGTCTAAAAGATAAAGAAAATTTAACAAAAATACTAAAAGAGCACATTAATTTTTTTTCTGACCAAAAGGATAAAATCGCTATTGAAGGAGTGATTTTGTTTTCACATCATTACTCCGTTAATAGATCAAAATCACTGTCCTATCAGCGATTTTATTCAATTATTATTTATTTTTTCAGAAAACCACTGTCTCTACAATATTTTTATAATTTTTTTAAAAAAAAATAATATCGATGCTGTAACAGCGTTTTAATTTAAAAAGTATTTGAGTGAATTTTTTTTCTTTAAAATCGCTGCTTAAGCAGCGATTTTGATGGTTTTTCTTTTTTCTTTTTTAAAAATGGCTTCCTTCCACGAAAAAGGAGATTTTTTTTGTTTTGATCCATTTTACACATAAATAAATTATATTTTTTTACTAAATTCGCTGCCAGCAATTTTTTTTTTAAAAAAAAATTAAATTTTCCATCAAAAATTCACTAAAATCGCTGTTAGCAGTGATTTATATATATATATAAAGATCACGTCTGACCAACCTCACCTACTCGCCTCTTCCTATTTTTATGGTGATAAAAAAATAAAAAAATAATCATTGGTAACGACTTAATAAAAATCAATAAAATCACTGTAAAGGGTGCGTCTAATTTTTTTTTTACTAAAATCGCCATATATGGAGCATTTTCAATCTAAATTTATTTCTAAAATATCTTTTTTATTAAAAACACTATCATAGCAGTGATTTTATTTTTTAAAAAAGAAGAAATTGGCCAAAATCGCTAAGAGGCAGTGATATTTTTTTAAAAAAAAAGAAAAATGTTTTTGAAGAAAATCACTCGAACGTCAGCGATTTTGAACTTTAACAGAGTAACAGCGTAAAATCAAATCGCTATGTCAATAGCAATTTTGCCCCTTTTGTTAAAAAAAATTGATGTGTCCTTTTGAAATTTTCATTAATCTTTTTTTGCTCTTTAGGCTTCGACCCCTATTTATTTATTAAAAGCATGTAAATCGTGGAAATTATTTTAATTTTCTTTTGTTTAAAAGTCAAAGTAATTTAAAAAAAAAAAGTTTCTCTCTCTCTTTTCTATCACCTCCTTTATTATTGTTTTAATTTTCATATTCTAATTGATTTCTAGGTTTTAAACTAATAATAAATAAAAGTGAAATATTTGATGTCCAGAGGTAATAGTGTTATTGTGCTACATGCTCATTAAATTTTTAACACTTTTTTGGTTAAGTAATGGTAATATTTTTTATCATATTTTTATTAAAGACGACTTGTTTTATTAAGTGAAGGGTGTGATTTTTTTTTCTTTTTATGATTCAAAGTATGTAATTTTTTAGAAACAATGTATGACGGTGAGACTCGAGTTCGGATCTTTATCTGTTTAGATATTGTTGTAAAATGTGTGATTATTTTATTTAAAATTTAAATTTTTAAGAAAGTTTGATGCTTAAATTTTTGCTAAGGCGGAATTCAGGTGGAAGGATCGCAACACTATCATATGCTACTTTATCCTATATTTTTATCAAAAGGCTATCGCCATTAGATAAAATTCAAGACCCTCTTGGTAATATGATGACGATTTTACTAATTACATCAAGACTCTTTATATTTTATTTATTTAATTATGCAAGAAATTAAAAAAATTAACAACTTTTATATTTATATAATTCCCCATGTGGTCCATCTGAGATGAACAAATTAAAAGAAGATTGTTTTGTCAATTTTTTCTTTAATACTGACTTTACTTTATATAAAGGCATAGAACCAATTAATCTGCATAGAACCAATTAATCTCCTACTTTTGACTCTATTGGTGAGTTTGGTAAGGAGGAAAATAATTCTGTATTTTTTCATATATTTTATTAATTAAAATATTTCGATAGAAAATTAAGTTCAGTAAAACTGAAAGAATAAATGATTTAGTAAGAAAAAATAAGTTTTACAGGTGACATTTCAAATGCATTATCTCTTCTCTATTCACCTAACGTCCCAATCTCAACCCTACATTCATCCCACCTCTTCCGTCCCTGAACCTCCACTTTCGCGTCCCATTTCGTCATAGTATTTTTTTAAAATACCTATAAATATATGACATGATACACAAGCATGATTCTTAACCTTGGCTTCAACCGATAACTATGATATTTAACTTAGAGTGTTTATAAATAGATACTCAAACTTTTAAAAAATTGAACAAATAGACACATTCGTCCTACATGACAATTTTGTGTCTTTTGTATATTATGCCACGTAGGAAACATGTATCTACTTGTTCAATTTATATAAGTTTAAGTGTCTTCTTGGACACACCAAAATTGGAGAACATAATTATCAGCTAAGTCAAATTAAAAGATATAGTTATGTATAATGCATAAATATTTTTTGGATAAATATTTTCCTAGCTCCTTACTCATCAACCATTGATAAATAAGAAATAAATTAAACTCACTTTTTTTTCAAGAATCATTTTCTATTTTCCTACGTACCAAACATACTTTGACTAATTTTATATAGATACCACTTAACTAATTGATGTAATTAATACTTAATCTCTTATATATAATATGTGTTAACCAAGTGTGAGAGCAAAACTTGGCCCAAAAGAGAAAAAGGACCAAAAAAAGAGAGCCAAAAGATAGAGAAAACAACTAAACAATAACATATTAAAAATTTACTTTATAATTGGCATAAATAATTTTTAAAAAATTCAGTTACAAAAGGTATAAATAATTTATCAAAAAATTAACAATAACGTAAAGTTTAGAAGAAAAAAATTGAACTCTACATAATTGTTATTTGATTTTTAGAAAAATGTGTGCATTTTTTCTATAATTTAAAATATGCCGTGAACTTTACTTTGTGTAAAGTGTAAGCTTTATGATAATTAGTTGGTTGATGTCTTTATTCTCAAGAGATTTATTATTTATAAAAAAGCGATTTAGTTTCAATAAGATTTTAAAAATAAATCAAATTTAAATGAAAATTAATATGAATATCGGGTAAAAAACAACATATATTAAGGCTATATGTAACAATAAAAAATATTGGCAGTGTGAAGAAAAGAAAATAATGCATCCACGAAAATATTTTTCAACTCAAATTAACTAAAGAAAGAAAATAAATAAAGTCTTTTAACTTTCTCTTCTTTTTACCCTTTTTCAAACAATAAAAAATAAAGGGCTAATAATATTTGACCTAATTATTAAATTTTTTTTTTTTGATATTTGTAATATTGACTAAGTATATTTGAATTTTTAATTAGTGAAAACGTGCCTTTTTTATCCGTTTTCTTGTGAATACGCTACATAAAAAAATATCCTTACCAGCAATTATTAACGGCATAACTTAATTGTCATTGAATATATATTTTTAGGGCCAATTAACATTCTTTATATATGTCCCTAAAGTCTTCAATGACTTTTAATCAAATGACAATTAACTACTGTCGATAAAGACTCTACTGCTCTTTATTAATGTGTATATTCAATATCGCTAAAATGTGTTTTTGTTAATTTCGAGAATTATTAACGTACCGTTCGACTATTTATTAGCTTATGTGTTATACTAAGTTTGTTTTCCATATTTGGAAGTAGTATACTTCTAAAAATAGTTCATACACGACATATTTCCTACATAATGAGACCAAAAATTTATATATTCCAATAAGAAGGATCAATTAAATTTGTTCTAAAATTTTTAGCTGTATTAAATTCAATGAATTAAAGTCTATTATTTCGTAATCAACTCGTGTTGCCTAAGTGAGTGAAGTTCAATCACTTTCATTTAAAGAGAAATGATTTGATTCATTTGTGCTAGGCTTTAAATAAATTTTCTTCGATAGAGCGATTTTTTTATTTTTTTAAAAAATATTTATATCTAAAATAAAATACTGTTAGTAGATTGAGATGAATTAATTTTCATTATCGTGCCTCCTCTTTCTACTAATGATGATGGAGCATTGCTTAATATGAGTTTTCTCATGTCCCAGAAAAATAATTGAGGAATCAAAAATATTATATCTGTAAATAAATAAAATAATAAAAGACAGTAAAAAAGAACCAAAAATAATGATTAGAAAAGCAACTTGAAGGTTTTTATACATTATTATTATTATTATTATTATGTCACTTCATACTTTATTTTCTCCTCTCTTTTTTAATTTCTTTAAATACAAGTTACTCCAAACTAATCAACATCCTTGTGGTCCAAATGGAATTTTATTATACCTAAAAGAATTAATTAATTAATTAGCTCAGCAGGGTCATGATGCATGATCAACATTCACACTAATAAAAGAACCTAATCCTACTATTTAAAATATTTAAATGCATATACACATTCCTTTTTGTACAATTGAAAGCTACTTTTATCAATTTATTTGTTAATTTTATGTAATGGAATAATCCCTTTGCCTTTTTATTCAACAAAAAAAAACCTTCCTCTAATTGCATATATTCGTAACAGGATGGACATAAATACTCAAAGTCAAAAAAATCAATTTGGACTAATTCGATTCTTTAATTTTCAATTATTATATGACCATCTATTATTATCAAATTAAAAAAATATGATAATATTCGATTACGTACAAACATTTCAAAATAAAATACTAATAAATATATCCAAATTTGAATATGCCCATTAATATCATCCATTATTATCAAATAAGAAGACAAAAGGAAGGAAGGTGACAACTTCCTTGTATATTAGCAGGAAAAAGGATGAATAACAGGACATACACCATATAAAAAAAAATAAAAATAAAAATATACCATATAAAAAATAGCAAAAATGTTATTCAAGATATATTTTTACTCTACTGCATAAAAAGTATTTTAGTTTTGCAATAGTTATACTTTAAATATCATTCATATTCTTTTTGTTAGTAAACCGTCTCATATTTAATTTCTACTTTAAATTTTTTTTTTTTTTAACATGAATTTTTATGTGTCAAAATACTTCGAGAAAAAATAAATTAATTACTCTTCTATTTTTAGCTATTATTTAAAATTACTTCACTCTATACTTCAATATCATAATAGTCAAATCATAAATCTGTCTCTTAAGTTTCTAAGCATATACCAAGTATATGTGAATGACTTCAAAGGAAACCAAAGGTAAAACTAAAATAGGACGGTAACTTTTCGACAAAATGTCTATTACACACAGTCGTATTTTGTATTTTATTTCAAGAGTCTTTTTTCACATCTCAACATGTGACCTTTTGGTCACATATGACAAGAACTTTACTAGCTATACCACGACTCTCCTTCAGGGTGTTCTAAACTCTCCCTATGCACGGAGTTCAATGAAGAATCAGAACACAAAAATCTCTACTACATTTTTGCAATAAATTATTTTCATAATTCGAACACATATTCTTTTTTGTAAGTAATCTTAACCCTACGTTTTTATAATAGATTGTTCTCTTGTTCAGATGACATCAACTTTATCAGTTATGCTACGGCAAAAAAGTACCAAACAAATTTGAGGATAATTAGTGTGGGTGGTTGAGATAGGGAGGTGTCAAGTTCCTAGTAGTGCAATGAAAGACCCAAAAAACAAAACATATTCAAAGTTGAAAGTTCAAACTTCAACCATATATTATCATTATATATCATTGTGTATGTCTCCTCTAATATCTCATTTTACACAACTCCAACATGCTTCAAAATAGCTTCTTTTATTGACCCATCCTCTTATTAAAATCCCTCCCATCTCTATACTTCTTTTCACTACATGAAAAAAAAAAAAAAAAAACATGGAATTTTTCGCACCAAAAATCTTCATATTTTTCTCTTGTCTTCAACTCATATCACAAGCCAAAATCATAACATTTGACAAACAATATGGTGATCCTTTTGACCACACATATGCTCCTTTACTTGAAATCAAATATCCTGCACAAATAAGCAATCAAGCACTTCAAATCACCCCTGACACAGCTTCCACTGCTTACAAAACGTTAAATAATTCAGGCAGAATCCTACTAAAACGACCTTTCAAATTATGGGTAGACGATATTTCAAGGACAGCGTCTTTCAACACGTCATTCCTGGTAAACATTTATAGACCGGACAACAAAACAGGAGCCGAAGGTCTAGCATTCTTGATATGTCCAAATTTGGATTTGCCACTAAACAGCCAGGGTCAGTACTTGGGCCTAACGAACGCTACAACAAATGGTGCACCATCCAACAAAATAATCGCGATTGAGCTAGATACATTCAAACAAGAATTCGATATTGATGATAATCATGTTGGGATTGATATCAACAACGTTGAATCCGTTGAATCAAAGTCTTTAACACCATATGGAATTGAACTAGCTCCAATAGGTGCAAGATTTTACAACATATGGATACAATATGATGGAATCAAGAAAATACTTGATGTGTACATTATTGAACAAATGACAAAAAATGGGGCAACGCCAACAAGGCCAAAAGTACCAATACTAACACACAATGTTGATTTGAAAGAGGTTGTAAATGAAGATTCATACTTTGGTTTCTCAGCTTCAACAGGGCATTTCAAACAGTTGAATTGTGTGTTGAGATGGAATTTAACAGTTGAGTATTTTCAAGAGAAGAATAATCAAGAAAAGGTACTAATAACAAGTGTAAGTGTTGGTGTGACACTATTGATTGTTTTATTAATTTTGTCAGGGTATTTTGGGTATTATTATTTTTTTAATGAGAAAAAAAGGGGTGATGATAGGTCAGAATCTACTATATTAGGTGCATTAAAGAGTTTACCTGGAATGCCTAGGGATTTTGAGTTTAAAGAATTGAAAGAAGCTACTAATAATTTTGATGAAAAAAATAAACTTGGTGAAGGTGGATTTGGAGTTGTGTATAAAGGGTATTTAGTTGGTGAAAAATTGGAAATCGCTGTGAAGTGGTTTTCTAGGGAAAGTATCAAGGGTCAAGATGATTTCTTGGCTGAGTTGACAATTATCAACCGTTTAAGGCATAAACATCTTGTCAAATTACTTGGTAAGAATTTTTTTAACTTTTACTTTTTATGTTTTTTGAGTATTTCTTCTTTGTTTAAGTTCGGATAAAGGATGAAAAGATCAGCAAAAACGAATATTTCATAAATATCGAGTAATTCTGATCATTCAAATTAATTATATAAAAGAAATTAAGGCTAAAATTGTAACCCTACAACATGTCATCATAATTGAGAGAGGTCCACATATTCCAAAATTTGGTCCTACAAAAAAAGTTGATTGGAACACATATACAACCCAATTTTTATTTTTGTTTTTTTGCCTTGTCTTGTAAAGGTTTGATATCCTCAAAATAGTATTGATTAAATATATTTATAGATCATTATTATTGTAGAAACAATTTAGCTTATATATGCATTAATAATTTTAACTCCATTTGCATGAACTCGCTCAAATTTTGTCTGTAATTAAGAAGGAGAGTTATAGAGGATCACTCAGAAACACCATCCTCTATACCATAAGAGTTAGGAATAAGGTTGTATACATTCATAGATCAGTATTATTGTTGTCATTATTTGACTTATATGTGCTACTAAGAATTTCGACTCTGTCAGCTGTGTAAACTCGCTCACATTGTTGGTCTCAAGATAAATAAAGAATGAGAGTTGTCGAGGGTCAATAAAAAAAAGGGGATATGGATATTTACATCTTACCTTTTGTCAAACGTACCCCACTTGTAGGATTTCAGTGAATTTGTTGTTGTAACAATTTCAAGTGATGTAAAGTAATCCTTTACCTTCTAATGGAAATGTAACCTAAATGTTACATGTAGTTATCATTTAGGTGATCTGGTAATGGTATAAAAGTTCTTTTACGATGTCAGTGTATATATATACATATATGCTAATATTATTGTTACAGGATGGAGCCATAGGCATGGTAAGCTACTCCTTGTATATGAATACATGCCAAATGGTAGCCTGGACAAACATCTCTTCTCCTCAGGGCAGCCACTCAGGTGGAGTGTGAGGTACAACATTGTCTCGGGAGTCGCGTCAGCTCTTCACTATCTTCACAACGAATACGAGCAGAAGGTAGTCCATCGCGATCTCAAGGCAAACAACATCATGCTGGACTCAAACTTCAATGCGCGTTTAGGTGACTTTGGATTAGCACGAGCCATTGACAACGAAAAGACCTCCTATGCTGATGAAGGTGAAGGTGTACTTGGCACGATGGGATACATCGCGCCAGAATGCTTCCACACAGGAAAAGCAACTCAACATTCTGATGTCTATGCATTCGGAGCTGTGTTGTTGGAGCTAATATGTGGCCAAAGACCTGGAACCAAAGTGAATGGCTTTCAACTCTATCTTGATTGGGTTTGGTTCTTGCATCGCGATGGGAGAATCCTTGAAGCTGTTGACACGAGGCTCGGGGATCAATACGTGGTTGAAGAAGCAGAGAGATTGTTACTACTTGCTCTGGCTTGCTCCCATCCAATTGCCAATCAAAGACCTAAAACACAAACGATAGTTCAAGTTATATCAGGATCAGTACCACCACCACAAGTACCACCATTTAAACCATCATTTGTTTGGCCTTCTATGGTTCCAATGGACATAGATTCATCCAGCATCGTCGATACCATATCCATCACAACTCCTCAGTACAGTTCAGAGAACAACAGTATTGAATATCAAACCAATAGCTTGATTTAGGCCACTTCACATGAATACCACCTCATGTATATATTTATCAGACTGTTCGGTTTGTTGTATTAAAAATGACAATAATTTCTAAAGGGAAGTTGTTTGTTTACATTAGTCCTCTCCACCTTATTTATTTAGTAGAAAAAGGGTTGAGGTAACTAATCTTTGGGACTATTAATCCAACATATTATAGAAATAACTTAATTATTGATCTTGCTATAACTTATACAAGGATTAGTAACCAAATAAGAGATAAGGTGGTACTAACTTTTTTTATCTCAAAATTATCTATGTTGGTCCACCATACCAAACAAGCTCTAAGAGTAAGACCAGGGTGGTAAGTACTCTTTCATTTTTAACCATATCACTCTTTCATTTTTAACCATATCACAGGTCTCAGGTTTGAGTCATTATGGGTACGGAGTCATGCTTTACTAGAGAGCGGCAGAGAGCTTTACCCCCTAATGTGGGACTTTTCAGCATGAATCCAAATTTAGTCGAACTCATGTGTCCAATACAATCCAAATTTCATTGTATCATAGGGTGGTCAACCTAGATGGCTCCTCTCCACTTAAGACGTGTCCTCAACAACCTGACAGATCTTCGATCAAACCCTGAAATTGGTCTAACATTTTGTTACGAGTTAACTAGAAAAGAGGGTTTTCTAGTAATGGGATGTTAACAACCATCCTTCACTTTTTTGGAATCTACTTTTTCTTTATCAACTCGCTTTCATGGTTTTCATGTGATCATAGGTACATATTTCTCAATCATATGTGATATTCACCAATATATCGATCATCCAACCACGTTGGCTTTAAAGCAGCTGCATAGTACTGGCATTTCGCGGACATGGTCCTTTTCGAAAAAAGGGAATTTACTCACAAAAGTTCAACTGCATTAACAAGTTTACAAATCAAGATTCTTAGTCTACATCACATATGTCCTGATCCTCAGTACAGCGATCAAGATTAACTAATACAAATAGCATTGTAATACAAATGACAGATGGGGATTAAGTCTTTACTACATAAAGAACAGTGTCTTAGAAACGAGACCGGATTAATTAGGCGAAAGCAAAAGAACGCCAAGCTCTTGTGAAGCAGAGCCACACTTGGTTTATCGAACAACGACAGCAGTCAGTAATCAAGTGATCCTATAGATGGAAGTCCGGACATGAAATCTCGACCATCAGCACTATTATTACTGCTCATCCTTTCAGGTGGACCGCGGTTTAGGGATCCAACCTCCTCTTTCCCCAGTTTCTGCACATCCTCGGGTGAAAGAATTTTGATGTACCAAACATTATTGACAAATTCCCTGAAATAATATCATGTCTTTGTTTGAACAAAAGATGGTAAAAAGCCAACAAACATACCAAGTGTAATGTCTGGGAAGGGCAGAGTGCAGACCTTACCCCTATCTTGGAAGGTAAAGAGGTTGTTTCCTATAGACCCTCAACTCAAGGAGAAGCATTTCATAACAGTTCGAAAAAAGAAAATAAATGGAGTTGAAAGAATGGTAAAAAGACTTCTTTTTTAACAGAACGAATAATTTTGACAAAGGTACTTGCATTGATATATTCAGCTATCACTACCAAATACCCGATGATCCTGTGTGTAGAACAAAGACTTACAGCATAAAGTTGTTTGCTCCATCAGATTCAAAAAATTTGGAGCAGAGTCGAAATGTAAAGCAACAACAACACACCCAGTCTAGTCTCACAAAGTGGGGTCTAGGGAGGCTAGAGAGTACGCAAACCTTACCCCTACCTCAAAGGTAGAGAGGCTGTTTACGGTAGCCACGGAAAAAAAAATCCAAAACGAAGTAATGGAAGTGAAAGAATAACAAAACATTTTGAGCAGTAACTACAACAAATAATATGATAGTCAAAGTACAAGAGTCAAAATGTAAAGTTTTCTGGTTAATTAGGTACTTACTCCCACGGATCGTCTCCAAGGAGAAGGACATCATTCTCCCTGTCAACAAATACAAGCTGCCAGCCTGATCTTTGAGGGTTTTCAAGAAACCCTTCGATCCCGAACATCTGTCCAAGTTCCTGTCGTAGCTCATGATAGCTATTGAACCGAGTGATGTCCAATGACCTCCCAAGGGACGCTGATTTGTAAACCTGCAAAAAAAAAAAATCATCCATATCATAGTAATATGCAAGAAAGCAACAATGAAATGCATAACCTAAACAACAGAACTAGAACCTTGACAAATGTACGGGGCACAGTTTGTGCATCAGCTTGCCCTACATTATGCAACAAGTCAGTAGAATCTTGCACATAACTATACAAGGGATTCGGAAATCCAGAAGTCCCTAGTGGCATAGAGGATATATCAGCATCAATTGATGTAGTAGCGACGTTAGACACAGTTGTAGGGAGGAGAAGCCCTGAAGAATCAACATTAGCACCAAAAAGAGATTGATTCTGGGCATCTAGACTACATGTTTCCTGTGAATTGGAAGTTTCTTTCCCATATCCAGAGAGAGAGGGTGAACTGGAGCCCATGTTCAATTGTGAATTTGCGAATTTTGCCATCCAAGATTTCTGCTGCTGCTGCTGCTCCATGATCACAGGCTGCTGACCAATTATATTGAAATTCAAAAAGTTAGTAGTTCCTTCCGAACATAAAGAACCCAGCGCTGTTGGCATGCCTGATGGAGCAATGGATGCCGAGAACTTGGAGCTTGGATCTGCTATATCTGGCTTTGAAAATGATGGAGAAGGAACATTTGATGGTTGCTTCTGCTGGAGCTGGCTGTTTGGTATTTGGTACGCATCCTGGTAAGAATGTTGATGAGATTGCTCCTCTGTCTGATTGCTAACGTGTTGCTGTTGTTGCCTTTGAAGGTTATCTTGAGTTTGTGCAGGCAACATATGGTGATGAATTGTCTGCTGCATTGTTTCTTGTTGTTGTTGTTGCTGCTGCAGGAGAGGATTAACACTGCCTGCATGCTGAACATATTGGACGGGCTGTGGAAACTGCATCAGTTGTTGTTTCATCAGATCTCCGCTCCCAAAATTTTGCAAACCGCTAGCCAGCATAGCTTGATACTGCTGGTTAAGATCATTTCGGAGCATTGTTGGATCAACTCTTTGTTGCATCCAGGGGAACATGCCACCAAAAGATTGAAGATTCAGTAGATGTGGTCCTTGCTCACTACTTTCCCCTCTCAACCATGTCATTCCATTAATAGCTTCGCTGTTATTTTCTGCAAAAAAACAAACGGCAAATATTCATAATAGACCGTGGGAACACATATAAGCTGAAAGTTCAAATAATGAAATAAATGATACTGCTAAAGAAAGGTTTTTTCCTACTTAGAAGAGCCATCTGGATGACAACGGAATTTACATTTTTCTCAATAAACAGTATTCCCTCTGGTTCAAATTGTTCGTCTAGTTTTGATTTGGTACTTAGTTTAAAAAACTAATAGAATAATAAATCTTTGGTCTTAAAACTAAAGATGTGTATAATGTACCCAAATGCACTTTAATCTTGTGGTCTTAAATATGTCATGTGAAAAAGTTGAGATTAAAGAGTAGTCAAAAAAGGAACGAGGCATTCTTTTTGAAACTAACTAAAAAGGAAAGTAAGACAACACAAATTGAAACGGAGGGAGTACAAGGAAACCTCAGGATTACACAGCTTCACTTTCCTAGCAGCATAACATTGAGTGCGCAAAATACCTTGAAAAGATGAAGTTCCTGGATACCAAGGCCGCTTTAGCCTAAGAGGGAACAAAGATGGATACATTGGAAAAGTAGTCAAAGGCTCTATCTCCCATAGTGAAACCCTAGGTTGCCTCTCGCCTGCCGTTGACTCATCCCAACCAACCTACAATTTCACAATTAAATAGATATCTGTGAACATAGAATAACTGTTTACGAACATATAACAATTTTACAATCATAAATTTGTAATTTCCCTATGAATGATGGTAAAAGCACAGCAAGATAGTCTGATTTCTGAATTTGCTACGTGAGTTCTGAGACAAACAAGTTCTATACACTAATGAACATAGCACCAAAGATAGACAACCTTGTGGAGAAACAACTTGACACAGTAAAGAAGCTTGGCGATTTGATAAAATAAACCAAAATCACTTCTATTAAAAGTTCAATGTATTTGAAAAGCTGATAGATAAGCATTTGATGCTGGTGAAGTAAAAGTCTTCCTAATTAGGCAACGAAGTCTATAAATCTTTGCCAGCAAAAGAACCATGAGCTCCGAGGCAAGTATGTCATCATTCTTGAAGAAAAACTTGGGCATATTCTAAAATGGAAGATATCAACCACAGGAAAAGGAAAAGAGGTAGAACTCACAGGTGTATTTTGTTTGCACAAGAGAGAGAGAGAGAGAGAGGTGGGGTGCCAAGTAGCATAGCAATGTCGAAAAGTATTTAGGATAAGAATGCACAAGTAATAGCTAGTTTAAGACATAAGCAAAGCTAGTGCATGCCAACATAAATTGAAGATCAAAATTAGTGCCACGGAAACATGACAACATCAATGACTGAAATCAACCGAAAAAGAAACTGGGGGAAGAAAAATCAGTTGAAAAGATATTCTATTAAAAATTTTGAATTTCCTAATAATATGGACATACAAGTAAAACCTAATATGTGCACATAATGCGTTTTAAAGTAAGCTGCTTGGACTCTTCAAAAATGTTGCCACACCCGTATTGGATCCTTCAAAAATGCACTACTTCTGAAGGATCCATCACGCACCCGATGACAATTTTTAAGAGTCCGAGCAACATAGGTTTTAAATGCTATGGCTTCAAAAGAATTGTTTATAAAAATACTAAAAAGTAAAAACTATGACAGAGCTAAAACACATTTACCTTGACAGACCGCCAGTGAGAGTTGGCCCAGCGAACTGGATCTAAGTCACCAATGCCAGTAATTGTGCCCATGTACCTGAAAAGTATCGATCCACATTTAAGAAAAGAAACCTGACACACAATTTGTCAACTTGAATTTCAACTATCGCCACAATCAGGTCATTTAACTCCCATTCCCAGCTATGGAATTCCAATTTAGTTGGTTTACATACATGTACTAAAAAACTGAGTTGGCCCAATTAATACTCTAGTGTTACTTGTTGCGAGCACTAGACTAAACAAGACATGCAAATTATGAGTAAAAAGTGAAGCAACAGGGGCCATATAAACTTGCACCTTCATCTTAAATCACCTCTCCCTACATTACTAGAAATTATTGACAAAACAAAGGAGCCGCATCCAAAAAAAAAAACACTCATCTGTGTTTAGGAGCCAGATCAAAGACCCGCTTATGTTAAGTATCAAAAAGTGCCTAAGATCCATCAACAAGAAACAAATATGCTACACCCTCCTCCATCTCAAATTACGTCGCACCATTTGACTTGGTATAAAGTTTAAGAAAGAAGAAGACTTTCGAAATTTGTTGTCTTAACCACTCCTTGACCATATTTGTAGCTATATATCATTTCATTAAGGATAAACGGGGAACTCAAAAGTTAAACTTTTACCAATTATAGAAAGGTGACATTCTTTTTGGGACAGATTAAGAAGAAGTGTGTCACGTAAATTGGGACAAAGGAAGTACTTAAGTAGCTGTATGCACTTGTCTAAACAAAAGAGATTTAAAAAACCTAACCACGAAGGAAACAAGGATAAGATCTAAGATCAAATACTTCCGTACCTTCGAACACTTGATTCTTCAGTCTCAAATAGCATCCGGAAACGCATTCCAACAGAAACACGTGTGTGATACACAGCTTTGATGTATTTTGAAAGTGGTATAACAAACTCGGATGGGCTAGCCCTGATGCGATAAGTGTTAGTTCAAATAGCAGAAAGGATATGACTTAAAAAAAAAAGAAGAAGCAGACAATCGCTCAGCACCACCTTGGGTTAAAGAAAACAATGAAACAGCTATTGGTAGAGGCAGCATGAGCAGCAGCAGCAAGTAATCCAATGTGCATGCTGTCGCTAGACAGAACAGATGATGGCATCACAGTCTGAGGTCGAGTTGCACGACGAATTCCCAAAAAAAGCTGATTTTTCTCATTCCTGACACCGGAACAATGAGAAACCATTTAAGGGAAAGTCTCAAGGAATAACAAGGCACTTAATTGCAATTCTACAAGTGTAAATTTACTCAGATATGTTGATAAAAAAAACTTAAAGTACCAGATGAAAAGAACTGAATCTCCGGCAACAAGTCTCTTAGCACTAACAAACACACTCCAGCCAGTCGTCAGAAGATGCCGCTTAGGCTGTCCTACATGCATAGACAAAAAATATGAACATATTTCAGCATTAGTTAATTTCATATGCATTATGCTCATGCTTCCAAACGACATCAGTATTCACTAGTATATCCAGCAAATGACCCAACAAACAAGCCAAGAATGATAAAGGGAACAGGATTAGGATGACAAGAGAAACAGTCCCATAATAAGGTTAAAGAAATGAGAAATTAAGAGCACATAGCCGAGAACTCTGAACCATTTATGGGGACCATTTTCATTTGGATGTCCAAAATCTATAGCACAAGTCTAAAGACTACAATAATCCATGCACCATATTACATGTATGGAGAATTCAGATAAATTAAACAATTAATTTCGAAGCACTGGTGCAAATCTCACTCACAATGTCAGTCCCACTGAAACTGAGTAGACGATTAAAGATAAATGGGTTAGTACAAACAATTGACCTGCTTCCTCATTCTATAACTACCCCATTCTAGGCCATCGACTAATCTATTCAGCCTGTTATTTTGTTTACCCTTTTTCAAAAAAAAAAATTATACATTTATGATTTTACTTTTTCCTGCTGAGGTTGCCTAATGTGAACCTCATATGGCCTTAGTTCCTACTTGAATTTCACATTCTATACCATCTCATCCTTGACCCACTGTATAACAACTTTATTACTACATAACAGATTGTTAATCCTCCATAATTATAATCACAACTCTAATCATTCATAAGGATATTACAGTATAGGGGAGTACAGAAGACAAAACATCACCCCTATACACCAGCTACTATCCTGCTTCTTTTTTCTCTTTTCTTGCAGTCTGGTTGATTCAATAAAGAAAATAAAAAGTACTTCAAAAGATTTTCTCTAGACTCATCATCATTCGTGTTGTTTCAATACATTCAAGTGAAGGAAGTACCTAAAACTCAAGGGTTCTAAACAAGCAAGTACTAAAGAGGATTAAACTAAAACATTGCTAAATGACAGCACATATCTAAGTGTGCAAACTTAAATAACCACCAGCTGTTAGATAAAAGCCCAATACACTTAACACAGTGTAAATCTACACATAGCAAAGAAAGGATCCTCCGAAGCTTGCCTCGGAAAATATGCCTGAATTTCCATTCGATGTCATGCAGATCCCTCGCAATTAATTCTTGACAGGGTGGTGTCTGTGAGAAATCCTGAGAGCCACAAGAAAATGAGAACAACATCAGGCTCAGAACCAGAGTGGTATGAAAATACAAGACAGTGGACCAGTTATATCACCAAAGGAGGGAAAACTTTCTCTGCAGCACGACGAGGAACAGAAAAGCCGCCATGCGTACTGGTATCACTTGCAGTGAGTGTCTTGCAAAAATAATTAGTAGGCTGCCTGCTAGGAATACCCAATTCAACAGGAAGATACGTGTCCTTTTGTTCTTGCTGAAAATGCAACAGCATATTTTGTCACCAATTCACACAAAATATCCGGTAATCAGTAAAAGCAAATGAGCTTTATTGCATCGTTCAGAAAATACCAGTGTCAAGGGTTGCAATGTCATCTGAGCATATACTTCATCCGTTTCAACATCTGCCTAAAATCCTAGGAATCGTCATTCCCTCGTAAGCCTATATTACAACTTACACAACACTAATTCATAAGAAAACATAGAATATGAAAAAAGAACCTACATGCATTGTGACATTGTGGAGTTGACAGATCAACTGTGGTGGCAAGTTCGGGTAATTAGGTATGTGAATATCGACTTCTTTATTAGTTGTCGCCGCAACCTACACTCAATTCCAATGGTAACTATCAGCAATTGACTAAATACTAATATATGCAACAATTAGTTCAAAATTAATGTAGCTTAATTTGAGAAAGACCTGTTCACTGTGACCCTGAGGAAAGTAAACCACTCGACTCCCTACCGTTGGTAGACAAACAAGGGGACCAGCACAAGCATGCCATAGTTCTGAATTCAAACACTTGTTCTCTCCTTTTAGAACCAAATAAAGAATCCATCATCAATAATTGAGTTCAACTTAAGTAAAATACTTAAAGATCTCTCTTTTATTAGCTAAACACAAAGCATAAGCATAAATATACAGATAAAGACAGAACAATGATATATAAAAAGGCAAACTTGGAAGAAAAAAAAGGACATGAAAGGAAGAGAAGATACCTTCATGAGCTTGCTGACCCATTCCTGATGTTGAAAGCTTCATATTTTTAAACACCCTTAAATTATGATTATCCAGACAATTATATAAAATCCCTCAATTACCCCACCCACCCTCCCACTAAAAAAAGACTCCTAATTTCAGCTCCCCAACATCAAACCTTAAAGAAATCAACACTTCTCTTTCTCCAAGACCTCCATTAACAACCCCAAAACACCAAAACCAGCTTTAAAGAAAAAAAGATCAAGTTTTTGAAGTGTTTCTGAAATTCTAAACACTACCCTTTTCTTGATTTTTAGTTGAATATGAAGAAAAAGAAGTTGAGTTGAGAGCAATCACTATCTATGAAAGAGTGAGTGATAAAGAAAGGTTCTTTTTTCTGTTTTTATAGCACACCCGACCAAGTTCGACCTGAATCACAGTAGAGAGAGAAAATCAAGAAACAGAGAGAGAAAGATAAGGAGTATACTCAATCAGAGAAAGGGGTTTTGGGGGAGAAAAGCTTCAATCAACAGCCGTTTGATGAAACTTGTACATGAATGATCTTCGCCATTGAATTGAGGTGGGGTATTGGATTTGACAGAAGTGGCATGTGCCACCATTCTTGAATAGTCATTGTCAGAGTACGGACCATCCAATACAATATTTGCACATGATCAACAAACACAAACAAGGAAGAAAGATTATTTTTTTTCGAAATTCGATATTCATATTCATACTTTCTATGCCAATAATATTTCATATTCAAAACTCAAATCTCTATCAATAATTAAAAGAGAAACAATCTCATTCAGCATTATATTCTTTAGTGGTGAGTGAAGAAGGAGTTCCAAGCCTAAATAAGTTAGAAAAAAATAAAAGTTATCAAAATAAGTTACTATTTACTTTTATCTTTCGGTAACTTATTTATTTAAGTTCCGAACTCACGACATGGAAAGAAAGAGTTGAAAAAAATAGTGAAACGGTAATACATTTTATTCGAAATTATTTTTATATATATTACTAATAATTTTTATATATTTAGTATAATTTCATAAATCGATCAAAAAAGAATGCAAACTGATTTATTTTTTTCCTAGTGTTAAATTGACTTATCATCATTTTATGCATTCATTGTCGATTTATGACATGACAAACCTAACCCCATCTTGTATGATATTATAGCATAGGCCAAATATATAAATAGATCTCTAAATTTGTAGGGTTTTTTTCTCACGTACTTCAATTATGTCATTTTTCTATTGAATCATTTAATCAATCATTATTTGTTTCTTTAAAACATTGTTGGTTGATTTTGATCCGTTTTTCTATTGTAAATATCTTTAATTGTGTTCGAATTGTAATGATTTTGATTGAAGGAATAAAGACAAATCGTGTTAGTCTCATTTGTTTTCTAATGTGTTCAAATGAATTAAGTAAAATACAATTATTCTCGAACATTTTTATAATCAATTGGACTAATGAGTTCTGGAACAACATATATATTCTCTATCAATACCCTTCACAAATCTGGTTCCACATCGGAAAATGGTGTTTGTTTAAACGAAACAAATTATGGGTAATTTAATGATTCAATAAGAAAATGACGTAGTTGAGATACCTGAGGGAAAAAACCCAACAAGTTTAAGAATTTGTTTATGTATTTGGCCTATAGCATGCTATATTTTAATGTGTTATTTGATTTTTTTGTGAATATTATTATTCCTAATTTTATTTATTCTTGTATAATTGTATATTATTTTATTATTCACGTTTTTAAGATTATTATGTAAATGTGCTGGACTTGAACAATTTAATATTCATTTATAGATTTTATAATTATTCAATAGAATGTGTTGGAGATACATGCATTTTTCTGTCACATAACACATGATAACGACTTAAGTTTATTATTCAAAAAGTTAGAATTATAGATAAAGACTTTACGCGTGAAATTAAATTTAGATTATTAAAATGGAAACTTAATCTTAAATAATGTATTATAATTTAAGAAAAATTTTGTATATATAGAGGGTAGGGACATGGTAAAATGGTCCATGCCTAAAAAATTGATAATTTACTACTCATATATATATATAGTCCTAGGAGGACTTTGTTTAGGAGGGGACCAAATTCTTTTTCTATCAACCCTATAGATTTTATAAAAAAATTGGATATATAGATATTTTTTCTCTACGTGAAAAAAGATTTTTTCATGATTAAAGAATCAATCGTAGTTATATGGAGACATTAATAATTCCAATGTTGAATTGTTTGGAATCTATTTTGACAATAATTTATAGCTAGTGAATAGTGAGGTATTTTATCTCAGTCAAGTTGTTTAACTCGTATTTAATTATAGATATTGATGTTTAAATTTATATATTTAAAATTGTGATCTTTGAGATTGTGTTCGAACATGCTACTTACTTGATAAATTTTAAAATTAAATAAATCGAATAACTAGTTCTTAAGATTTCAAAAATATTTTAAAGAATAAACTCTAATATAATATAAATATATAGCCAAATGATAACTTAAATCGAGTTATATATAGAGTAATAAAATAACTTGTTACGACAATCAGAGACGGAGTTAGGTGGGGTTCATGCGTTCAGACGAATCCACTAGCTTTTTTGTAGACTTTATATTTATATTAAAAAAATTAAAATAATATATATTAACTTGTGAACCACAAACAAATTAATTTAGAATTCTCAAACTTTAAATCTTGATTCCGCCTCTAACGATAACATCACTTTTTTAACACTGTCAAACAAAAATAGTCCCTTAACATTTCTAATTTATTCAAATATTTTATTTTATTTTATAGAGACCAAACAACATTTTCTTTTATAAATTTAAAAGATCAAAATTAATTAAAATTACTCAAAAATATATCCAAGCAATCATTATAAATATACATCAAACACTAGGGACCATACTTTTGTCATTTTATCATCAAATTAAACTCACATCAATTATCATTTTTCGAAAACGGTCGACAATAACAAGGACCAAGACATTTGAACTTTGTTTAATTTAGTATAGGATAAAATTGAGATATAAGTTCAATAAAATTTAATAATTTTAGTTTGAGTTCTATATTTAGGTCTAAAGTAATTATTATTTTATTTTTCTATTCAATTTCATAAATTTAAAATTCTAAATTAACCATTATTGAAATGGAGTACGAAACTCATGAACATACTCATATAGACTGAATTTCAATTAAAATTAAGGTTAAACTCATCGATTATTTTTTAAACTTGTTAGTAAATTTCATGTGAATACTTAATTAACATGTCTCAATTAAGCAGTTGAATACATTGATTAAGTGTCTCTCAGACACTTCTAATTCATATTTCAAAAAGTTAAATCTGTACATATTCTCAAAAAAGCTCATTACTAAATAAATTATTCACATAAAATATCTCATCATTTAATCATACAAATCACATCAATGAAAATAAACTTTGAGATTTTACAACTTGTTTAAAGTTAATGCACGTATTTGAATCAAGATAAAATATTTTAAGTGATTAATCAATGAATTTTAGTTTAATAATAGAAACTTTTACAAAAAATTTGAGTTAAAATTGTTTAGTACACTTTATCAAGTACTCAACTAAGACAAATCATACATATTCATATATCTAAATAAAATATACCCAAAAATTTAAAGTCATTGATATATTCCAAGAAAAAATTAGGAGAAAAATATGAAATATATATATGTGAACTTTGATCGAAATTATTATAACAATCTCAAACTTTGGACATAACGTATTATCTTTTTGCACTATCTAATAATGTATTTTAAAGATATATAAATTCAACTGGACAAGTTACTATTTATAATGATGCAATACGTCCACGTGAACAAATATTTATCTTTTAAATACACCATTCAATAGTATATCATGAGCAACAGATCTTGTTCAAAATTTAAAATTGTTACAATAATATCAATAAAAATTAAAATATATTTCGAACTTTTTTCAAATTAAAAAAAAAAGGGTAAGTGCATCTTTCTTCTCATATCTAAGTGGAGTTTTTCTAATACGTCGTACTACTTTTGGTCAAAAGTGAGAAAAAGAAAAGTATATGCATACCTATATTATTTTCATTTGATAAAAAGCAATATGTTGTGGCCACTAATTTTTTTCCCTTTTTTTTTTTTTTAAGAATTCACACTTTTTTATTTTTGGAAAGTACACTGAAAAAGATTTAAGATATGGAGAAAAATACAGTGTATATAGCCACTCATCATATATATAAAAAATTAATATATATTGTTAGAATTTAAAGTTAACAAGTTAGGGGGTTGTTTGGACGTAGAATTGTTTTCCTCCTTTTTTTTTAAAATCAAAATAGCCTAACAAAAGTCCATAATTAAAGTACTCTCGTCATCTCAATTTATCTAATACAATTAAAATTTTGAGATTTACACATTTATTTTTTGATCATAAATTTTAATATAAAAAACTTCTTTAAAAAATTTAAATAAAGTTTATATATTTAAAAACTATTTTAAAAACAATATGTAAATCACAGCAATGAACAACGTGATGTAAAATATTTAAGAGAAATACAAAAACAAAAACAATTAAAAAGTTTTGATTATTTTATAAAAATCGAATCGTGTCATATAAATTGAGACGGAGGGAGCCGTAAAAAAGAGTTGGCTATGGCCTGCATATTTAGTACTATAGTCTAATATGGTACAATAGACTTAAACCTTTCACACGTTGTGGAGAATACAAAGATTTTAGTGAAAGATTTTCAAAGATTTGGAGCAACAACCCTTCATTTCATGGTAAAATAATTTTGTAATATAGTAAGTAGGTGCTGTGTATAGTAGGTGGGAACCGACAAGTGGTTCAAAAATTAATAAACAATTGTTTGATTAGACGATGATTCAAGATTTGAAGTTTACGAGTGTTAGGTATTGAATTTCATTAAGTTTTGAAATTTATGATATGTACGTATTCATTAATAGATTTCTCAAGTAAATATATATGATATAGATATCAAAGTTATTGAGTTTTGTCGAAATCATATTGCTACCTGAAAATTTGTTACTATGATTAATAGTTGAATTTGTAAAATATTGTTGTTTACAACTAATTTTATGATTAACTACTATGTTTTAATTTCTTCATTGTTTTCTCCTTTTTTTTTTGGTTAGCTTCGAACAGTTGAGCGGGAGGATCTTTCAAAAAGTTTTACGAGATAGTGATACGATCCGCGTACATTCAACTATTCTCAAATTTCACTATATATTTTGTAACTCAAACTCGTGATTTCTGATTATTTTTGAGCCATTAAAAAATAATAATAATTACCAAATTCTAAGTATCTACACAACACTAGACTTCCTAAGTAAGAAATACAATAGTAAAGTGAGCTTGGCATACGAGATTGCCTATAAAATGTAATTTGGTACAACAAACTTATACACTTTAATAAATGCAAATTCATTTTCTCGAAGCGAGGGTCTATAGTTAGTGCCTCGTCATGCAATATTCGAGGTTAAAATAAATTTTAATATATATGTTTTATTCAATTTCAAAATATTTGTTATGTTTTTACTTATTTATAAATATCTTAAGAAATTATTTAGAGTTACTGGCTAAAATTATCCCTCAATTGTGACTCAAATTTAATGTACATTCTATATTATCTAAGTGAGCAAAAAATATTCTTATTCTATACAAAAAATAACAAGAACCATCCTTCAATCTATTTTTGTTAAGAAACTAATCGAACCAATAAAAAATAATAATTTGGTCATGTCTTGCCACAACGAGAAGATCAAAGTTACCTAAAAGAATAAGGATACGGATAGGAAACGAATCTTTCATATACAATGCAATTTGCATTTTATACAACATACAAAAATATTGAAAATTTAGTGAAATTACGTAAGCGTTCAGTTATAAAAATAAACTAAATAATTATTGTATTCGAAAATTTAAAGTTGGAGTAGTATTTGGCCATATTTTTACAAGAATATTTAGAATTTGAATATATTTTGTCTGAATATGATTTAATCCTCAATTTCTAAAAATAAAATCATGTAACTTGACTAGCTTGACCATGTGTACATATATTTATTTTTAATTGACACATTTAATTTTTTGTTGGTGGCTTGAATTTCTTTTTTTTTAAAAAAAAAACAGAAGGATAAATCTTACAACTTTTTGAATAGTTGTACCGTAAGTTTATGTCATACTTCATGGATTAATTATTTATTGAGAAGGATATTTGATTATTTTTTCCATACTCATATATATATATAGAATTAGTTATCTTTATTAAGTATGTACCTTATAAATTATGTCTATATATGTACAATAATTGAAGTGTTTATATCTTCAAAAGCAATTTTTAAAGTAAAACAAAAGAAATTTATGATTTAATTTTGTCTTGTGAAATATTTAATTAAATATTGAAAATCACAATTATATATTTACCAATTTTCTAATATAAAATGCTTATAAATATTTTTAATAAGGACAATAAATGAATATCGAAATTTACAATTACATATTTATATATTTTTAATTAATTTTTCATATAAAATGAGGTCTAAGCAAAAGACATCGAATTTATCTCAATTCTTAAGTAGTACTCACTCCCCTCCTATCTACATGAATTATACCCTTGGGCCTTGTTCATAAATCATAATTAACACCAGTAAATTTTTCATTTTAGATTAAATTAGGTAGCTTAATCATATCACTAAATATGTCAATTAATGGAACACAAATTTTAATAATGATGTTTGAGAAATGGCTGGCAAAGGTTTAAGGTTAAAAAAAAAATTTAAAAAAAAAGAAGAGGAGGGGTCATAATCAAAATCATAATCCTAAGAGATTATGAAATTTTTTTGCTTAATTATAGTGTTTTTCTTAGTATTATAGATTAAAAATTTCTTGTTTCATAAATGTAAAAAGACTAAGGTAATAAACTTGAGTACATGACTATCATTAAAATATGGAAGTGCATTTGCTCTATTTCCAACATCATCATTATATAAAAAAAGGTATTATTGTTATTATTGTTAGGAGAAGAAGAAGGTGTACTTTAATATCGAGTTAAATTTTTATTTTCTAAGAAAATAATAGATATAAAATAATTTTTTCAGTCAAGAAAATCTTTTTGAGATAAAATAAAATTATAATAGAATTCAGATAAAATTGAAATTTTAGGCGAAATCTTAATACAAAGAGCTTGATCCTATTTGAGTATTGTCCATACTATTCTTGAATTGTAATAGTTAAAATTTCGTTATCGTATATGTACAACATTCATAAGTATTTTGTATTAGGGCTTGATTTTATATTATAGAAGACTTTATGAAGTGGATAAAATTAACCTCATAAGATATGATTGTTGATTCAATTTGTCTCCCAATATAAAATATGTATTTGACATATTTAATTGTCAAGATTTTGTTGTTTGGTAAGGTTAAGGTTTTGAATTTGGATATGGCATAATATATTACTAATGATGATTTTACAAAATAGCAATGTCTTGTTTTTTAGACAACCTCTAGGCAAGACATTATTATATTATATTTGACCACATAATTATTTCTTTTAATTATTGCCTCATTCATTTTTATTTAAATTTATATCCCATTGTGTGAACTTTTTAGTGTAATCCATTATGCCAAGTAATTTAACTTCAATTGGTTAAATTATTTAAAATGAGGTCACAAGCAAACTAATGAATCTAGATATTGTAAATTGTGATAATGCAAATGTATAATGATATCAACCTAATGAAAATATTTGAAACCAAGAATATGTGTAGAGTAGTAAGTAGAGCTGTCAATATGGGCTACCCCACCCTATTCGGGTTAACCCATACAGGTTTTGATATTTTACGGGTTAGGTCGGGTTAGCCCATTTTTTGTGTGTGCCAGAAAATGGTCGATCCAACCCATAAGTACGTGAGCTACAAGCTTGCCGGGTCAGCCCACTTTTTTAAAAGGGCAACTTTCACATATAGCAAACAAAAAATTCATATTTGTATGCTATAACAAACTTTGCATAATTGCGCTCCATGACAAATATAAAACTGTATAATTTGCTATACATATACAATTGTATAATTCGCTGGCCTATTTCGCTGCAATTGTATAATTTGTTTTGCATACAGTTGAATCGAATTAAAATGTATGTATATTGCATAATTATAAGTGTATGGCAAGAAGATATATGTTTTTCTCGCTTTATACAAAAACAGAAACACAATATATACACTTCTGTTGTATAAAGCTAGAGAAAATTGTATTTCACTGCAATTGTATAATTTGCAATTGTATAATTCGTTGGCCTTTTTCTCTGCAATATTTGAAGTAAAATGTTTGTAAATTGTATAATTAAGTGTATAACACGAAGATATACATTTTTGCATGTGTATATACAATTTTCTCTCGCTTTATACAAAACAGAAACAGAATTATACACTTCTGTGTATAAAGCGAGAGAGGTGAGCGAGAATGAAGAGTGGCGAGCGAGATTTTTGGGAGAGAGACGCTGACAAATTTTAGCTAATGTTTGCTATGGACCACAATTAAATCAAACCCAGCTATTCCATTTAATTTAGGTTATTAGTTTGCTATTATATACAATTTGCCCTTTTAAAAATTATATTTTTATATAATTATTAATTTAAATTATAAATTATAATTGAAAAATATTATCACAAATATCGGCAAAACAGTATTACACGATGTTAATGTTACTACTTGTTAATCAAATTCACAAATAAAATTGTCTTTATAAAATATTTATTAATTTAAGTTATCATTTTCAAAAAACAAAAAAAAAGTTATTAAGTTTTTTTTTCCAAGTATAAATATCTAAATAGAAATATTAACATAATTGCTTTGAGTTTGGACTCTCTTTAATTTTAAATTTTATATTTTTTAATTAAATTTTATGGCCCATGGGCCAGTCCTACCGATATTTCTCAAGCCCCTCAAATCGTCAGGCTTATTCAAATGGAAAAATTGTATATAATAGCAAACTAATAACCTAAATTAAATAGAATAGCTAGAGTTTGATTTAATTGTGCTCCATAGCAAACATTGGCAAAAATTTGCCAAGCGTCTCTCTCCCAGAAGTCTCGCTCGCCACTCTCCCATTCTCGCCTCTCTCGCTTTATACACAAAAGTGTATAATTTCTGTTTCTGTTTTGTATAAAGCGAGAGAAAATTGTATATACACATGCAAAAATGTATATCTTCGTGTTATACACTTAATTATATAATTTACAAACATTTTACTTCAAATATTGCAGAGAAAAAGGCCAAAGAATTATACAATTGTGAATTATACAATTGCAGTGAAATACAATTTTTTCTAGCTTTATACAACAGAAGTGTATATATTGTGTTTCTGTTTTTGTATAAAGCGAGAAAAACATATATCTTCTTGCTATACACTTATAATTATGCAATATACATACATTTTAATTCGATTCAACTGTATGCAAAGCTAATTATACAATTGCAGCGAAATAGTCCAGCGAATTATACAATTTAGGCCTGCGAATTATACACTTGTACATGTATAGCGAATTATACAGTTTTTATCTTTGCTATGGAGCGCAATTATGCAAAGTTTGCTATATTATACAAATATGAATTTTTTGTTTGCTATATGTGAAAGTTGCCCTATTCAAATTAGGCTAAAAAATTCTTTTCTTAAATGGACTCTAAAAATCATAACCTAGCCATATTAAATCATAGGTTAGACCAAGTCAGCCCGTATGAGCTCTAGTAGTAAGTAATGTAATCCGTGATAAAGTTTGTAATGAGGAATTTAGAACTTCAAATTTTTGCGTATCTGGAAGGGTTGAGTTTCTCATTTTATATTTCTTTATTTATTTTCTTTTCAAATCTGTCTTATATTTTCATTTTGAATGTTTTCTTTCACTAGTTAATTTTTCTAAATGATCACTCAATTATACTGAACAGGGAGATAAATAACAATAGTTAACCACAAAAATCAAATTAAAAGGCATACACACTACTTACTAGTAATACCATCAATTTTCTTTTGATGAAATCATAAATACTCCTTTTAATTTAAATATCAAGTCTCGAATTGAGTATTGAATATTTATGTATATATTGTATATCTGTATATTGTATACGTGTATGTGAATTGTATCATTAACAAAAGCTGCCCTGCAATAGGACCTTATCCCCAAAACAACAAGAGTTTGCTTGAAATGGAAAACGGCTATCTATTAAAGCATAGCACCGCAATAACAATAATAACATATTTAGTGTAATTTTATAAGTAAATTCTGAAGAAGATAAAAATATATGTATATCTCACCCTTATCTTATTTGTGTGAGGTAAAAATACTATTTATCACAGACCCTCGATTCAAGAATATAACTTCATAAATAAAATCTGAAGATTGAAGAAGATAAAATTCATGCATATCTTATCTTTACTTTATTTGTGTGAGGTAAAAAGATTGTTTTACCATAGATCCTTCGCTTTAGAATTAAAGTATAGCTCTTGCGGGCTAAAAAACCATAAAAAACAATTTTTTTTTGAACAAAGATATAATACATAAATAAACATTTTAATTTTGGTGTCTACTAACAATTACACACTCTGATTTTGAAAATGCACATCTAGACACTTTAATTTATTGTCATTGTGTCTTGTGAGCATCCAATACTGATGAGACATATAAAATTTGATGGTGTTATTTCGTAAGTTGAAGAGTTCGATTGATACATTAAAGCGGAGATAAAGAGTTTAATGTACACTCTCAAAATTTGAATATTTAATTATTAGTTGGAATCAAATTAAAATGTCTATCTATATATTAAAATGTTGTCGAACTCATACACAGTTTCAACAGATCTGGATTAGTTTATATTTTCATTTATAAACACTAATTCAAAGGGCGATCCCAAATTCTATGACGAAACGTTTAATGAAAAGTAAAATTTGAAATTTCAAAAATTCTAAATGCAAAAGATTTATAAGTTTATGTTTTGTAATTTTTTTTCTTTTGAATTCTGTAAAAAAAAAAAGATTCATACTCAATGTGAATATGGATATTCCAAATTTTATGTCAAATATAATTTCAACTTCAAATAAATTAAATTATATCTAAATATAGCCTTAAATTTAGGATTATGCACAAATCGACATTGACCAATAAACCAAAAAAAATATTAAATTGGGTTATTGCAAATGGGTTATTGGGTGAATGAATTTTTAATGATTTTATAAATAAAATTATTGGATCACTAGTAAATTCGACCGCGCTTCACGCTGTTTTGAGTAACGATTTTTTTAAAATGATGATCAACTTTTTACTTAGAAATTCTTCTCTTAAAAGAAGTTCAAAATATAATTTTGTATTGATATAAATTATAATTTGAAATGAAAACCTTGTTGTATGTTAGTAATAATTCATACATATATCAAACGATAAATAATTTAGCATCGATTATTTTAATAATAATATTCATCTTTACACTTTCATGTTCTTATTATTTAGTTATTTTTTAACCATTTTAATTATATGAATATAACCACATCAAACATAAAATGAGTATTTTATTTTTTATCGGACATCATTTTAAAAAGAAGGCACAATCTTTCCAAGATAATGTGTAACGACCTGTTTAGTCGTTTGGAGCAGCAGAGTTAATTTCTAAAAATCACTGTCTGGGTCGACGGATCCCACGACGGACCGTCATAGGCACGACGGACCGTCAAGGGTGTCTCGTTCCAAAACACTTAGAATTGAGAAATTTGGGTACTGAGATCGACTCTCTGAACTTCACGACGAAATGGCAGGACGGACCGTTGAGGGCTCGACGGACCGTCACAAATCCTTCCGCAGAATTAACTCTCTGAACTTTGTGACGGACGTGCAGGACGGACCGTCACAGTTGTGACGGACCATCACAGGCTGCGTGACCCTGACTGGGTCGGATTTCTGTTGAATATTTTAAGGGGCGTTTTGGACTATTCCTGCTTATAATTATAAAGTCAGTGGTTTAATGTTAATAATTTAATTACTTGGGGGTTAAAAGAGAGAACCTTGAAACAAGTAGTGGGGTATTTTATCATCTTTTATACTTAATTATATGCTAATTAGGGTAAAAGAAAGAGAGTTTGAATAAGAAAAAGAAAAAGAACAGAGAGAGAGGGAGAAACGATCGATTGAGAGAGAGGAAGAACGCAGCTTTGGGAAGATAGCTTGCTTGATCACGAATTCTTCGGTGGAGGTAGGTTATGGTTTATGCTATTCGTAGTAAACTCTTAATAGCGAATGATATGTATTGGGTAGTGTTGTAAACCTTTCTATATGCTTAATTGTATGCTTGCATGAATGTGATTATATAATTGTGATAAAATAAGCATGATGAGGCTATTGAATCCTAAATCTTAAAAAACCCGAATCTACTTGTTAATGATGATGCCTTGGTATAAAAGAAGGCTTGATGAACGAAAGTAGATAGAATATGGATCGGGTGTCACGTTCCGAATCGGAGTGTCACGTTTCGACACTAGGATAGTATATGAGAATCGGAGTGTCACGTTCCGACACCAGGATAGTATATGGATCGGGTGCCACGTTCCGGTACCAGGATAGTATATGAGGATTGGAGTGTCACGTTCCGACACTAGGATAGAATATGGATCGGGTGTCACGTTCCGACACCAGAATAGTATGATGAGGATCGGAGTGTCACGTTCCGACACCAGGATAGTATATGAGGATCGGAGTGTCACGTTCCGGCACTAGAATTAGTAAAGAGAATGAATCTTGAAATATGTTAATATACTCAATTTAATGAACCTAATTCCCAAATGAGTATGATGGGGAGGCGTGAATCCTCATTGATGTGCTTGGTGTTGTGACCAAGGGTTATGGTAATTGTAAATGGCGCATGTTGAGTATTGTAGTTGATTTTATGATATTATCTGATATATACTGTTTTCTATTTTGAGTTGGCCGATGATATCTACTTAGTACGTGTGTTTGTACTGACCCCTACTTGTATGTTTCTTTCTTTGTTATTTGTGGAGTACAGCAAACGTACCGTCGTCTTCAACTCAACCGCAACTCTAGCCAGTCTTCATCACACCGGATTTCAGGGTGAGCTAACGCATCTAGCTTGGACTGGATCTTCTTCTTCATATCTTGATGCCTTGAAGTTCCGGCATGGACTAGCTGTTTATTTTTTTAGCTTCCTAGATATTCTTAGATTTAGTATCTTGAGGATAGATGTTCTTGTGGTGATGACTTCCAGATTTTGGGGAATAATAAGTATTGAGTTTTTAGAAGTTATTTAACCGATTTTCATTAATGAGTTTTTAAGTCTTCCGCATTATTTTCTGTTTATTATTGGTAAATGATTGGGGTTTAGATTGGTTGGTTCGCTCACATAGGAGGATAAATGTGGGTGCCACTCACCACACGTTTTGGGTCGTGACAAACATGGTATCAGAGCATTAAGTTCGTTGGTCTCATCACACAAGAACGAGTCTAGTAGAGTCTTAAGGAACGGTAGGGGGACGCCTTTACTTTTCTTTGAGAGGCTATAAGACTTTAGGAAAATTCCATTTTTTCTTTCTTTTGTTCTATTACTTGGATCCAATTGGTATATAGGTGATACAAATTGTTATATGACCATCTTCACTCTATTTCGCAGATGGTTAGAACTAGAGCAACAACTACGCCAACACCAGCACTGGCAGGACAGGGTGCGTCTGAGCCAGCCACTGGGGCTGTAGCTCGAAGAGGAGCAGTGACAAGGGGTCGTGGTAGAGGTCGTGGGAGGACGTCCTCTAGAGGAAGAGGACAAGCACCTGTCCCATCTAGTACTAAGGCGGTGACTCCCCCACCGACTGAGGAAGTAGCAAGAGAGGGTGAGGAAGGGGAAAGTGAGCAAGTGCAGAATGAGGAATTACCACCCCAACCTACCCCAGAGATGATTAATCAGGTTCTTGCTTATCTTAGCGGGTTAACTGATCAAGGCCAGACACCTCCAGTGTTTTCTGCACCAGCATCTCAGGTTCCGGAAGTACGACAGGCCGCTGCTGAGGCTCTCCGCATGGATGCCTCATTGGAAATAGGCACATTTCCTCGTTTGACTACAGGGCCTATAATGACAAGCGATCAGCATGAACTTTTCAGTAAGTTCTTGAAATTAAAACCTCCAGTCTTCAAGGGTGCTGAATCCGAGGATGCCTACGATTTTCTGGTTGATTGTCATGAGTTACTACATAAAATGGGCATAGTGGAACGATTTGGCGTTGAGTTTGTAACCTATCAGTTTCAGGGAAATGCCAAAATGTGGTGGCGGTCACATGTTGAGTGTCAACCCGCACAGGCACCACCTATGACTTGGGCGTCGTTCTCTAGCTTATTTATGGAGAAGTATATCCCCCGGACCTTGAGGGATAGGAGGAGAGATGAGTTCTTGAGCCTAGAGCAAGACAAGATGTCGGTGACTGCGTATGAGGCTAAGTTCCGTGCATTATCCAGGTATGCCACCCAGCTTTGCTTCAGTCTATAAGAGCGGATTCGCCGTTTTGTGAAGGGGTTGAGGTCAGATTTGCGGATTTCAGCCTTACAGGTAGCGGCTACAGCGAAATCCTTTCAGGAAGTGGTAGACTTTGTGATAGAGGTGGAGGGAGTGAAGCCAGATGACTTCACCATGGCATCGACATCTAAAAGGTTTTGTAAGGGAGGTGAGTTTAATGGTTCTTACTCCAGAGGGCATTGTTCAGGAGGTTATCCAGTCCGACCTATTCAGTCTTCACTGCAGACTGTAGTTGGGGGTCCATCGCACATCGGTCAACACTTCTCTGAGTTTGGAGGTTATCCCCAGACTTCGTCATTCTCACAGAGACCTATGCTTGAATCCAGAGAGTGTTATGGATATGGGGAGACTGGACACATTAAGAGGTATTATCCAAAAGAGAGTTACAGACCTCAAATAGTCAGAGGTAGAGGTGGTCATGGAAGAGGCCGTCATGCTAGAGGGCGTGGTGGCCGAGGTAATGGTGGTCACCAAAACGGCCGGGATGACGGACAAATGGGAACTACTGCAGCGCAACCTGGTAGAGGCAACGGGCAGACAGGTGATAGGGCCCATTGTTACACTTTCCCTGGGCAGTCGGAAGCGGAGACATCTGATGCTGTCATCACAGGTAATCTTTTGGTTTGTGATTGCATGGCTTTTGTATTATTTGATCCTGGATCCACATTTCATATGTATCTTCCTCATTTTCTACTGGTCTTAATTTACATTGTGAATTGCTTGACATGCCTATTCGTGTTTCTACTCCGGTGGGTGAGTTTGTGATAGTCGAAAAGGTGTATAGATCTTGTCTTGTGACTTTTATGGAGAGCAATACTCATGTAGACTTGGTTATCTTAGAAATGGTTGATTTCGATGTAATTTTGGGTATGACTTGGCTTTCTCTAAATTTCGCAATCTTAGATTGTAATGCCAAAACTGTGACATTGGCCAAGCCTGGGACAGATCCGTTAGTGTGGGAGGGTGACTACACTTCCACTCCAGTTCGTATCATCTCCTTTCTTCGTGCTAAGAGAATGGTTAGTAAAGGGTGCTCAACTTTCTTGGCACACCTCCGGGATGATACTACCCAGATACCTTCAATTGAGTCGGTTCCGGTAGTCTGTGAGTTTCTGGATGTGTTTCCTACAGACCTTCCTGGTATGCCACCGGATAGAGATATTGACTTTTGCATTGATCTGGAGCCGGGTACTCGCCCCATTTCCATACCTCCTTATAGAATGGCTCCAGCAGAGTTAAGGGAGTTAAAGGCCCAACTTCAAAAGTTGTTAAGTAAAGGTTTCATTAGACCAAGTCCATCCCCTTGGGGTGCTCCGGTGTTATTTGTGTAGAAGAAGGATGAGAGTTTTCGGATGTGCATAGACTACCGGCAGTTGAACAAGGTAACTATTAAGAACAAGTATCCCATTCCTCGCATTGATGACTTGTTCGACCAGTTACAAGGTGCTTGTGTCTTCTCTAAGATTGACTTGAGATCCGGTTATCATCAATTGAAAATACGGGCAACAGATGTGCCAAAGACTGCTTTTCAAACCAGGTATGGGCATTACGAATTTGTAGTAATGTCTTTTGGTCTTACGAATGCCCCTGCTGCTTTCATGAGCTTGATGAACGGGAATTTTAAGCCATATCTGGATATCTTTGTGATCGTATTTATTGATGATATACTGATATACTCCAAGAGTAAGAAGGAACATGAGGAGCATTTGAGAATTGTGTTGGAAGTGTTAAGGGAGAAAAGGCTTTATGCCAAATTCTCCAAGTGTGAGTTTTGGCTAGATTCAGTGTCCTTTTTGGGTCACGTGGTTTCTAAGGATGGAGTGATGGTGGATCCTTCTAAGATTGAAACAGTGAGAAATTGGGTAAGACCTACTAATGTGTCAGAAATAAGGAGCTTTGTTGGTTTAGCCAGCTACTACAGTCGATTTGTCAAGAGATTCTCTTCTATTGCTTCCAAATTGACGAACTTGACTAAGCAGAATGTTCCATTTGTATGGTCGGATGAATGTTAAGAAAGCTTTCAGAAACTCAAGACCTTGCTGACTACTGCACCTATCCTTACCTTGCCAGTAGAGGGTAAGAACTTCATTGTTTATTGTGATGCATCCTATTCTGGTTTGGGTGCAGTGCTAATGCAAGAGAAGAATGTAATTGCTTATGCTTCGAGGCAATTAAAGGTGCATGAACGTAACTATCCGACCCACGATTTGGAATTGGCCGCAGTTGTGTTTGCATTAAAGCAATGGAGACATTATCTATATGGGGTCAAGTGTGAAGTCTATACGGATCATCGTAGCCTACAGTATGTCTTTACTCAGAGGGATTTGAATTTTGAGACAGAGGAGATGGATGGAACTACTAAAGGATTATGATGTTACCATCTTGTATCACCCAGGAAAGACTAATGTTGTGGCAGACGCCTTAAGTAGAAAAGCAGGGAGCATGGGTAGTTTAGCCCACTTACAAGTTTCTAGACGCCCATTGGCTAGAGAGGTTCAACTCTGGCTAACGACTTTATGAGGTTAGAAGTAAATGAGAAGGGAGGATTTTTGGCCAGTGTGGAGGCGAGATCTTCTTTTCTTGACAAGATCAAGGGAAAACAGTTTAATGATGAGAAACTAAGCCGAATTCGGGATATGGTGTTGCGAGGAGAGACTAAAGAAGCAATAATGGATGAGGAAGGTGTTTTAAGAATTAAGGGAAGGGTATGTGTGCCCCGTGTTGATGATTTGATCCACACTATTCTTACAGAGGCTCATAGTTCCGGATATTCTATACATCCTGGTGCAACCAAGATGTACTGTGACCTAAAGCTACACTTTTAGTGGAGTAGAATGAAGCGCGACATGGTTGATTTTGTTGCCAAATGTCCAAATTGTCAGCAAGTAAAGTATGAACACCAGAGGCCCGGAGGAACACTTCAGATAATGCCCATTCCTGAATGGAAGTGGGAGAGAATTGCAATGGACTTCGTGGTTGGTCTTCCTAAGACATTGGGGAAGTTTGACTCTATTTGGGTAATTGTGGATAGATTAACTAAGTCTGCTCACTTCATCCCGGTCAAGGTGACCTACAATGCAGAGAAGTTAGCCAGACTCTACATCTCAGAAATTGTTCGATTGCATGGAGTTCCACTTTCCATCATATCAGATAGAGGTACGCAGTTTACTTCTAAGTTTTGGAGAACATTGCATGTTGAATTAAGTACTAGGTTGGACCTTAGTACTGCATTTCACCCTCAGACCGATGGTCAGTCTGAGCGAACAATTCAGGTGTTGGAAGATATGCTTCGTGCATGTGTGATAGAATTTGGGGGTCATTGGGATAACTTCTTACCCTTAGCGGAGTTTTCATACAATAATAGCTATCACTCAAGTATTGATATGGATCCTTTCGAAGCATTGTATGGGAGGAGATGTAGGTCTCCCATTGGTTGGTTTGATGCATTTGAGGTTAGACCTTGGGGTACTGATCTTTTGAGGGTTTCATTAGAGAAGGTGAAATCTATTCAAGAAAAGATTTTAGCGGCTCAAAGCAGGCAAAAGGAATATGCAGATCGAAAGGTTAGAGACTTGGAGTTCATGGAGGGTGAGCAAATCTTGCTGAAGGTTTCGCCCATGAAAGGGGTGATGCGGTTTGGAAAAAGAGGTAAGCTAAGCCCAAGGTATATTGGACCATTTGAAGTACTTAAGCGAGTAGGGGAGGTGGCTTATGAATTATCCTTGCCCCCAGGACTGTCAGGAGTGCATCCGGTATTTCATGTGTCTATGTTGAAAAGATACCATGGGGATGGAAACTACATTATTCGATGGGATTCAGTTTTGCTTGATGAGAATTTGACTTATGAGGAGGAGCCTGTTGCCATTCTAGATAGAGAAATTCGCAAGTTGAGATCAAGGGAGATTGCATCCATCAAAGTTTAATGGAAGAATCGACCAGTTGAAGAGTCCACTTGGGAGAAGGAGGCTGATATGCGAGAAAGATACCCACACCTGTTTACAGATTCAGGTACTCCTTTTCACCCTTGTTTTTTTTTCTTGTGATCGTTCGAGGACGAATGATGGGTAAATTGGTATCTATTGTAACGACCTGTTTAGTCGTTTGGAGCGGCAGAGTTAATTTCTGAAAATCACTGTCTGGGTCGACGGATCCCACGACGGACCGTCATAGGCACGACGGACCGTCGAGGGTGTCTCGTTCCAAAACACTTAGAATTTAGAAATTTGGGTACTGAGATTGACTCTCTGAACTTCACGACGAAATGGCAGGACGGACCGTTGAGGGCTCGACGGACTGTCACAAATCCTTCCGCAGAATTAACTCTCTGAACTTTGTGACGGACGTGCAGGACGGACCGTCACAGGCTGCGTGACCCTGACTGGGTCGGATTTTTGTTGAATATTTTAAGGGGCGTTTTGGACTATTCCTGCTTATAATTATAAAGTTAGTGGTTTAGTGTTAATAATTTAATTATTTGGGGTTAAAAGAGAGAACCTTGAAACAAGTAGTGGGGTATTTTATCATCTTTTATACTTAATTATATGCTAATTAGGGTAAAAGAAAGAGGGTTTGAATAAGAAAAAGAAAAAGAACAGAGAGAGAGGGAGAAACGATCGATTGAGAGAGAGGAAGAACGCAGCTTTGGGAAGATAGCTTGCTTGATCACGAATTCTTCGGTGGAGGTAGGTTATGGTTTATGCTATTCGTAGTAAACTCTTAATAGCGAATGATATATATTGGGTAGTGTTGTAAACCCTTCTATATGCTTAATTGTATGCTTGCATGAATGTGATTATATAATTGTGATAAAATAAGCATGATGAGGCTATTGAATCCTAAATCTTGAAAAACACTAATTTACTTGTCAATGATGATGCCTTGGTATAAAAGAAGGCTTGATGAACGAAAGTAGATAGAATATGGATCGGGTGTCACGTTCCGACACCAGGATAGTATGATGAGGATCGGAGTGTCACGTTCCGACACCAGGATAGTATATGAGGATCGGAGTGTCACGTTCCGACACCAGGATAGTATATGGATCGGGTGCCACGTTCCGGTACCAGGATAGTATATGAGGATCAGAGTGTCACGTTCCGACACCAGGATAGAATATGGATCGGGTGTCACATTCCGACACCAGGATAGTATGATGAGGATCGGAGTGTCACATTCCGACACCAGGATAGTATATGAGGATCGGAGTGTCACGTTCCGGCACCAGGATTAGTAAAGAGAATGAATCTTGAAATATGTTAATATACTCAATTTAATGAACCTAATTCTCAAATGAGTATAATGGGGAGGCGTGAGTCCTCATTGATGTGCTTGGTGTTGTGACCAAGAGTTATGATAATTGTAAATGGCGCATGTTGAGTATTGTAGTTGATTTTATGATATTATCTGATATATACTGTTTTCTATTTTGAGTTGGCCGATGATATCTACTCAGTACGTGTGTTTGTACTGACCCCTACTTGTATGTTTCTTTCTTTGTTATTTGTGGAGTACAGCAAACGTACCGTCGTCTTCAACTCAACCGCAACTCTAGCCAGTCTTCATCACACCGGATTTCAGGGTGAGCTAACGCTTCTAGCTTGGACTGGATCTTCTTCTTCATGTCTTGATGCCTTGAAGTTCCGGCATGGACTAGCTGTTTATTTTTTTAGCTTCCTAGATATTCTTAGATTTAGTATCTTGAGGATAGATGTTCTTGTAGTGATGACTTCCAGATTTTGGGGAATAATAAGTATTGAGTTTTTAGAAGTTATTTAACCGATTTTCATTAATGAGTTTTTAAGTCTTCCGCATTATTTTCTGTTTATTATTGGTAAATGATTGGGGTTTAAATTGGTTGGTTCGCTCACATAGGAGGATAAATGTGGGTGCCACTCATGACACGTTTTGGATGGTGACATAATGGGAGGAACAAACAAAATTAAAATATAAAATACTTGATTCACAATTAAATTTTAGGATTAAATTGACATAACAATATGAACATGTCTACTAAAATAAAAGTAAATGACAAATATTTATAATATATAAACAATTCATGTTTAATTGAGTTCTTTGGAACATTATCGAAACCTAAATTAACTTGCTGAAAACACTAAGAACATGAAATATAGAAATAATATGAATTTAAACACTTCTAACATTTAAATAAAATAAATAGAAAATTTATGATTGCAATGGTTAATTCACTCTTAATTAGTAACACCATTCTTTTTTCTTGATTTGTAATAATTTTTGTGTTTCTAATTAAGCTAAATTTAAAGAAATTTATTAAAGAGTAAATATGTTGAAAGAAAAATAAAAGGAAGAAAAATACTCTGTCTATTTTTATTAGTTATCAACATTTAAAATTACAGTCCCAAAACATTTATTATTAGAAAAATTAAATTGAAGTTAATTTATTTTTCATTTTGCCCTTAAAATTAAATATTCAGGAAACAAAATCTTTGAAATTAATTTATTTTTCATTTTGCCCTTAAAATTGATTATTCAGAAAAAAAACCTCTCGTTAATAATTTCTAACAGAATTTGTAAAAGAAAAATGTGACAATTAATATGGGATGAATAGGATAAACAATTATTTAATACGTTTTAGGAAAAATATTTTTTATTTAAGGTTTTTCGACTTTTTTAGAGTCGTTACTTAATTTTTTAAAGAAAAATCAAGAAAATTATGTTTTCAACGGACTGAAACAGGAAAATCGATTGAAAACTTTTTAAAGGGGATCGGGGATTCCTATTTATACTTTAGGAAGGTTTTTACGACACCTAAAATATTTGCTAACTTGCATTAATCCAACAACTAATTTTATTTGGCTAAAACTTACCTTGAATTATTTTGGGGTAAAAATCATTTAGAGTTGTTTGGAAATGAATACTTAGCTTTTATCTAAGTGAAACATCTAACTTGAAAAATTTATTATTTCAAAATTATTTAAACTTGATTCAATTTTAAATCGCTAAAACATTACGGCGTTCTACGGAAATTTGAAGTTTTCTAACTTTAAACTAGCGACAAATAAAAGCAGATAAGTAATAAAAACAAGGGGGAGAGAGAGAGAGAGAGAGAGAGAGAAAGAGAGTTTGGGCCCAAACCCGAATTCTGTCCGCCTGGATCGATATTTGGACCCACTTCTTTTGGATTTTTGACCTATTTCTACCTGTCCTAAACTAATTACGTAAAAAAAATACAGAAAAGGAATACAACAAAGCTTAGGCCCAAAAATGACAAATACAATTTAGTAAAATAGATTTGGCCTCTTGGTAAACTTCATCCACTCTTTGACTTTCTACCTTGCAATTTTCCAACGTTGGAGACCTGTTCATCGGTTTTCGGGAGAGACTCAAAAAGATGAAATTAAGTCTTTACGACTTTCTCGAAATGCGGGAAGAAGGAGTTCTCGACGAACTCGGGCAAATGCACATAAAAAGGCAAATTAAAGACACATTAGCAAAATAATGACAATAATAATAGTAATAATAATGGAAAATGCACAAGTACCCCTTCAAACTATGCCCGAAATACCAGAGACACACTTATAGTATACTAAGGTCCTATTACCCCCCGAACTTATTTTATAAGTAATTTTCTACCCCTTTTCAGCCTACGTGACACCAGCGTTGGGCTCACAAGATAGTGCCACATAGGCTAAAAAGGTGTAGAAAATTATTTAAAAAATAAGTTCATGAGGGTAATACGACCTTAGTATAGTATAAGTGTGTTCGAGCATAGGTTGAGCGGGTACTTGTACATTACCCCTTATAATAATAATAATGAAAGGAAACAATCAAATAGATGCACTGACACACCTTTACGAAAGGTCAGAATAAAATAACAATTAAGACTAGAAAAATCGACATGACAAACCCATAACATGATATTAAAGTATCAATCTAAAACTGATCGATTTGTTAGCTACGGGGGCTACCATAAGAAAAGAGAATATAAAAAGGGCATTCCTTCAAAAGTGCTACAAATATTTTGCAAGATTAAACACATACTTTACTCACAAATAAACCTTTCAACCTTACCGACAACGAACTTTAAACAATGAAAGAAGATGCATATTGGTTTAGCATTCTTAAGGATAGTAAAAAAAAAAAACTATACTAAAGCGTAGTCTAAAGCTTTGACCATATTTTATAAATTCAAAGTGAGGGAATGAAGCTAGCAAATAAGTCGTATATTACACTTAAACGATTAGCAATATGTCCAGGAAGGAGTTGCCACAACTAGACAAATAGCGCTGCATCTAAAATTTTGCACTTTTTATTTATTTATTTTTTATTTTTTTTCTTTTTTTTTTAAAAAAAAAAACTGAAATCAAGGAAAACAATTTCACAAAAGTTACAAAGCAGTAGAGGAAGATAGGTTTATTTTCCATTAAATAACAACATATTAAGTAGGTTACGACCCAAAGAGATGACACCGACCCATTCAAGGTATATGATGTAAAGTCAAATCCATTTTTTTAAAGTGGCGTCTGACTCCCGAATAGCAAGCAAACTGCGTATTACTAAGTATACTCATTTAGACTGAACATGGAGAACTTCTAATTATAAGAAGGATTGACGAATAGTTGTAAACCATAAAAGAAATCACAGCCCTGAATTCTAGATATGCAAACAAATACACAAAGTAGAGGAAAGTGTGACAACCTGCAGTGATGAATAATGAGCATAAGCGTTTAAGGAAGGAGTAGGAAAAAGAGTATTAAACACAACTATAATTTGGATGCGAACACTACAAATTAAAAATATGAGCTCTATTTTTTAAAATTTACAGTAAATGCACATTTGTAGCTCAAGACAACAACAACAACATGAACAGGGACTGTGGCACTCGATCAACATAACGATCCAACCAACTGTTTGAAGCAAAATACTGCAAATAAAAATAACAATGCAGATGAAGCCCAACAAGATCGCCTAAGGAAAAGAAAACAACACAAATTTAAAATTTAAATCGTAATATACACATAAGAAAAGACTAATACAATGGATGATATTTACAGCAAAAGGGGGTGACAAAATTTTGTTACAATACTACCAAGAAGATGTAGCGACTGAATACCAACCTTCCAAAAAATCACAAACAGGGTATCAAGAATGCGATGACCGGACGGCAACAACACTGACCAGAAATCAGCAGAGCTTTGATATTAAACTATGACTAACTCATGGAATATACGTCTTATGTAATGACATCAGTCCGACGAATAATCAGTGGATAGACAACAGAACAACGATTCCCACACGATTTCCACACGTCATCAGAACAGATCACAATAACACAGAGAAGAAGGGGGGGGGGGCGAAGATGAATCTAACAAAGGAAGGACGTTTACCTCTTGCAGTGCAGCGAACTTGGGACGACACGAGCAAAGGGGGGCAACGACTTTCGACGATTCCAAGAAATTTCAATGAACGAGGAAAACGAACAAAGACCCAAATTACGACTGAACTCCCATTATCTTTGCCTAAGTATTTATGTGGAATTTTTATAACTAACGGTTAGTGCCTTCTCCCGATTTTCAAGCTATTTATCTCCAAACTAATTTTTTTTTCAAAGTTCAGGAACTTGTCAGCTCAAAGAACTTTTTTGTAAAAAAGAACTCTTTTTTTTTATCAAACTTCCTCTGTATATCTTTCTGCAAAATTTTTTTACTAAAGAAAATTTTCGAAACCAAAAAAAATCCCCTCAACAAAGAACCAAAGCAATATTATATAGAAGGGAGCTAGGATTTTCGAAATGGGCGAGAAAAGGTCAAAGACGGGATTCACATTCTATCCCCCAAAAATTGAAATTTCTCTCCAAAGAAAAAGAAAAGATGGAGACAACTTGAATTCGTACAACACTGTACAATTTCTCAACGGTTCATCAACGAGAGCCGCTCGATCTTGGGCCAAGGACGAGCAATCGTGGAGATTGCTTCACCTGGCCTGTGAAGGACGCATCTTTCTGCTGGCGACGAACTGTTTGTATTGCGGAGAGGGAAAAAGGTGATGCATTGGAGTTCTGGGTTGATTCGCTACTGGCGCCGCGTGAAGAAACCCGTAAGGGGGCACTTTCTGTTCACGCGCACCCTGCTGCTGCGTTTGACGCTATCACCGCTTTTGTTTTCCTTTGGAAGAAAAAATGGATGTGGGTCAGCTCTGATGGATAATTAATGGGAATGTTGGGCTAACAAAAATGGTTATTTGGGTAAAGGAGAAAAAAGGTTGGGCTGGGGGATCGGGTTTTTGAATTGTGAATCAACTTCGGTTTGCTATAGAATATGGAAGAAGGGCCCAAAAAAATAGTTTATCTAAATGGGCCGTAATATTGACTAATAATAATAAGAAAAAATAACTTAAATACACAACTATAAGTTTAGCATTCTCTAATTTTCCCTTTTTTTTAAATATTACATAATTTTTTTTTAAAAAATTTTAGTAGAAGTTTAGATACATAGCCTTCTCTCTCCTATAACACACACTTCCCCAATATCATGCCTATTTTTTCTCCACTAAAACACTCAATCTTCTGAATCACTTTTTGAATTTTGAGATATTAATTTTAATTAAAAACGTTTCACAACATTTAATATGAAATTTTGAATTTCAAAATTCAAAAAATTTGAAATTTCTGAAAATTGTACCATTGTTCTCTGGTTCTTCTTCTTCTTCTTACTCCATCATCCGTCTATAGTTCTTCTTCTTCTTATTATTCCACCATCTGTTCTTATTTCCTTCTCTTTTTCTTCTTGTTCATTGCTATATTACATCAACCGTCTCTAGGTCTTCTTTTTCTTCTTACTCCATCATCCGTTCTTTTTTTTTTGTTCATTGTTCTATTACATCATATTAATGGATCCTTTTACTAATAAAAAGATTTATGATTCGGACGATGAAAATTGGAAAGAAAATAGAAAAAGTCTTTGCATGATCCTATGAATGTTCGGAAGGATTCAAACAAATATTTTGGCGAATCATCTAAATCAAAGGTTGACAAAATACACCAAAAAAAAAGAAAAAAGAAGCAGCAACCATTGTTGTTGAAATTAGTAAAAATTTTAGTAAAGGAATCCCATATGTATCATGAATTTTTGAAAATTGTTATCATGTATCAGACAATAAATTTAATACATAAGTACTCAGTGTGTTATAGTGTGTTAGTCGATGAATTGATACATGAATTAGATGTGTATCATATGATTTCCTACGTATCAAGAGTTTTTTAAAAATTGTTATTATGTATCAGTCAATAAGTTTAATAACTGCATCATCAAGTGTGCTTGCTGATACATATCGATTCAGTGTGTTATAGTGTTTAGACGATGCATTGATACATGAATTTGATGTGTATCATATGATTTTCTATGTATCACGAGCTTTTGAAAATTGTTATCATGTATCAGTCAATAAGTTTAATAACTGGATGTTCATAAAAATATCTTCAAACTAGATGATATAATCTCGAATTTTCAAAATTTGAAATTGTTATCCAATTACGTGCTGAATTAATGCTTATTAATGAACTGTTACCGTAATTTAAGCTGATTTAGATAACAAATTTAAATGTTCTGTTTTTTCCCCCTTTTAATCTTAACAGTTTTAAGTTACTGTGTATCATTTATCATGTATCACAACATACTAATGTATCACGCCACAACAATTTTAAGGGATTATTAGTAAATACTAAATTTGTCGGGACAGAATGTAATTATTATATTACACTATGGGATTCCTTAAATGTATACATAATAATAATAATAATAATTAATGAGCTTCTTAATTTTACGAAACCAAATAATCGACTTAATAATGAAATAACTAATTAAAATATAAACTCATATATAACTAAACTAGTTAGTAAAATATTTAAACAAAGTAAAATATTTTTGCTATGATTTTTGAGTAATCATAAAAATATATTATTATACACATAATTACGCAAAGCATACGCTATCTAAAAGTTATAAATGTAACCATGCTAACTTAGAATAACTTGAAAATCATTTTATTTTATATGAATTCTTTAAACTTTATAAATCTAATTATCTCGAATCGTTTAGAATTAAAAGGCTCATTAATTAATTATTATCGAAGAGGGTTAAAATTGAGTGTCAACAACAATATCAACAAAAAGATTATTAGACAATTCACTTTAGATATTTTTATTAAAATGAAGGAAATGAAAGGAAAAAAAGGAAACAATGCGCATCATTTATTAAAAGTATAATTGAAAATGTACCCTTATTTAAATTTGTATACAGAATATTTTAAACAATTTCATATAAATAATAGGCTAAATAATATATCTTTATTTATCTAAATTATTCAATATTTTATTTTTGTGCAAACCTTGTCAAATTAAATGTTATAATTAATAATTTTTTGTATTTTTACTGCTATGTAACCGCTATCTTGATTACAATAATGTTCCTGGTACCATATTTGATAATTAAACATAAACATATATGAAAATTGATATTAAGAAATGAAATGATTAAACAATATAAATAAACAGAAGACATACTAATAGAAAAGAAAATAAGGTAAACTATACATACTTCTCCCAATTTATTTTCCTTGGCAAATAACTTCAGTCTACGTTAGATTTCCAAGTTTTCAAAATAATAAAATTCAAGACTAAAATTCTAATTGCCACTAATATTGTTTTTCAAAAGGACAACGTCAAAAATTGTGTTTCAACATAAATTTGACAAAAATATTTCAGTTGATTTTGCTATTATGATTATTTTAATTTTTGATTCATTCTTTTTTTAACACAAACTTTTACTCCCAAAATGGACGAAAAGACAAATAAAAAGAACAGGATTTTTTTTTACAAAATATCAATCCTCTTACTTTATCATACTTGATGTTAATAGGAAAAAAAAAAGAACAATCAAGAAAATCAATCGCCTCTGTTTCAAAATTTGGCAACTATATATATAGTCAAGAAATCACTAAGAAAAAAAGAAAATGTTTACCAAATATTGATAATCGATATATTATTCTGTCAAACACCTAATGTTAGATTAAGAAAAAAAAGAACAATCAAAAAAATAAAATACTTCTGTTTCATAATCATGCAAATAACATATAATTAAAAAAAGAGGAAAAAGTTTACCAAATGTTAATAGTTAATATTTTATTCTGTCAAACACCTGAGTTTTTGTAAAAAAAAACAATAAAATTTGAAAAGTGTATTCATGGATAATTATTCATGGTAAAAAGTTCAATAATAAAGACGGGCAAAAATTAAAATTTGTTGTCATTTTATAATTAAAATAAGGTAAAAAAAAGGGAATAAATAAATAAATTATTAAGAATAGAAATTAAAGAGATGTGAGTTATGAATAATAACTTGGCATGTGAGAATTCTTTGTTGTAAATGTCCATAATTTATAAATATATATTTGTAATAAGTTAAGAAATTCACTTTTACAATAAAATAATTAATTTAAATAAGAAATAAAAGCCCAAAAATAAGGAGAAAAATGATAAATTTAAATGAAGGCCATAGAGAGGTGCCATATCACCTACTTTAGGTTTCTCCTTTATATTATATTAAGAATAAGATTAAGATCGGGTAAACACATAACTCATTAAGACAGTACTAATTTGTTACTTTACCCCTACATAAATATTAAATATTAATATCAATACCTTAGTGGTTATTATATTTGTCATTTGCCTTCAATTCACATAATTTGTATAATTTTGTTCTTTTAATTTTAGTTACTATTGCTTCTATTTTATGAGCATTTCGTAAAATTACACAATTGTCTTGTTGTGCAAATTATTGGAGTAATTATTTTATAAGCATTTTATTATTGGTTAAACTAAAATTCGAACCATCAAGGATAAAAAACAAATTGACAATCGATAAAAAATATTTTATTGGTTTTGTTATCGATTTAGTGTATTTGAAAATCAAAAACTAATAAACCGTATCAAAATACATAGAAGGAAAAATTGTACATAATAGCAAATATTTAAACCATATTAAATGTTGTAGTTACTAACAAAGCAAACAATGAATTACATCTCTATAGTTTCGCCTAATTCGTATTCCTAATGGAATAAATTCAAAATTTTGTTTATGCTTACCCAGTTATCCTAACTATTTCTATACGATTTATGAAAAAATCATAATAAGAATGCATAACTAATATGGACCTCAATGGCCTTGCCTAGGCATAGATTATTGGTATAATTCGCTGTACATGGTAGACTTCTAACGCAAGAGAGGAAAGTGAGGCTCTACATTTAAGATGATGAGACTGAGTATTGCCTATGTGATGAACAAGTGATCGAGACTAATTCTCACTTGTTTGAGCATTGTAGATGGACTAAAGAAGTTCTATTAGAGAACTAGAGATGTAATTCATTGTTTGCTTTGTTGGAGGCCTCATTTCTCCTAATAGAAATAAGGTGCTTTAATTCATTGTTTGCTTTAATTGTAATTGTTCTTTGATGGTTATGATATCTTTTACGGTTGTTATCAAAAAATAAAGTTCTCTTATTACCATTATTTCCTTAGTGTTATAAATCCCTCATTTTCACACATTAGATTAATGTATCTCGTGCATCAAATTAATGTATCAGCGCATCAGATTAATGTATGATGTATAAAATGTACCTCGAATCAGTGTATCATGTATAAATTGTAATGTATCTTACTTAATGATTAATTTATCTCGCGTATCAGATTAATGTATCAACGCTTATATTATATATCAGTTTGAGGAATTTCTGTAATTATAAAGTTATAAGGGACAAACAGTAATTCTGCTTTAAAAATATGTGATTTCTTTCCTGTGCCCATAAATACATTGACAAGCTAAATATACAGACGGAGTTCTGAAATTCATAAAGGTATAAATACAAAATTTGTATATACTTACTCTATTTGTATATTCACAAACAAAATATACAAACCACAACCCACATATCAAATAAAACTATAAATATGAAATACAATTATCGAAACTAAACCCGTAAAACGTTAATATGTCTGCTATATTTATTATTTCTATTTTCTCTACGTAAAATCAAACTAAACTAAACCATATTTATTTTTGGTTCTTTTTTTCCCAACAAATGGTGACTAATTTGAAGTTTTTTTGTTCAGTTTTGTTTCTTAGATATTAATTTGGAAGTTTGTTGTTAATAGTTCAATATGACTTTTTTAAGTCGAAACCAAAAAAAGTGTTTAATTAATTGTATTAAATTTAGTTTAATTAACTATTTTTCCTCCCTAAAGTTTCATCTAAAGCCATAATTGTCATTATTGATTTTCTCATCGTCTCTTACTTTCTCTCTCTAAGCGTCAATGGCGTCCTCGAATTTCGCGCTTCTACTTCTCGCTTTCTCTCTCCTCGCCGTCTCCGCCGCCGCCCGGCCATGCAAAACCCTATTCTTCATCACCTCCACTTCCTATTACCAGATCCCCACAACTATTTCTCGAAACCCTAACCCTAACCCCAATTTCTTCCTCCGTAACCCCTCTATTTCTCCTCGATTCCGTGCTTTCTTCGTTACCACCTCCGGTTTCCGTGACGATGCTCCGAGATTTGGACTTCTTAGGCCATCAGTTTTCTTCCGAAGATCCGACCCATTTCTAATCCGTGGACCCGACCCGGTTTTCTTCGAACAAGAGGACGCTGTTGAACATGTGGAAGATGGAGAGGAACTGGAGAGCCGATCATCGTCGATGATTCCGGTGGAACTTTACTCGTCGGTGACGAGCTCAATCCGTGACCGGACCAAGGATATTATGAGGGTTGTTGGAGCTTTGCTTTTCGGTGTGGGTTGTGGTGCGTTAACTGCTGCGAGTATGTATTTGATCTGGTCGCTTTTCTGGCCTAACCGCTTCGAGTTTGAGGATTCTGATGATGAGTTCGAGGACGGAAATGACGATTATGATGTTACCAGTGCTAAGAAGATGGGATATGTGGCGATTCCGACTAAAGTTGTGGATGATGATTTGAAGAAGCCTGCTGCTCCGACTAAAGAAGTGGTATGAAAGGTGGTCTCTATGTGTAAGTGTTTGGTTAATAGGGGAACGTTTAAACAATTCTGCTTTTTGTTGAATGCATTTGTTATTGATGCTTCAAAAATTGATGAACAAATGTGTTGCATTACTGTGACTTTACTTTTGTTTATATGTTAGTATTGTAATGGAGGAGTGCATCCTCCATGTTCATTGGGTAGTATATCGTGTATTCACCATCGAACAAATATAAAAATTATGATGGTTTCTTATAATGTGATGTGCAATGCGCTACTCCTTGTGTTAAAGATGATAACTTGGAAGCTGACATTGTATTATCTGTGTGTTTCGGGTAGGACTTTGTAATTTTTTTGGATAGCCAAGATGTCTGTGTCAGCTTGTGTGTATGTCAACTAGTTCCATGGGATAATGCTACCTCTCACTAATGGGTGACTCCGACAGTAGGACTTGGTAATTATGTCTTTGGATTTATTATGTGTCTGCCAACATGATCCATGCACCAGAATTGTGATTTCCGATTCTGTTGCAGGTTTGCTACCAGTTTCTTTACTAGTTATTTAAGTTAAGGTTAGTAACTTTGTTTGAGTTGAGGGAATTCCAGAATATTTTTTCTTTGACTTTTGTTATAGTGTGCGTGTTGTGGCTAATACAATTAAGGGGTCGTTTGGTATGTTTTGAAAAGCATAGATAGTCCCCGGATAAAAATTTTGTATTGCCTTATCCGTTGTTTGGTGCCTTATCCCCTGTTTTGTTACTAATCCTGGGATAAGTTATACCATACTTAGTAATTAGTAGCAGGATAAGTTTTCAGTGTCAGAGGATGGATTAGTAGTACCGGGATACCCTTCAGGGCACACAAACCTTTTTCTACTCGATAAGGTGGAGGGTATTTTTATTAAGAAGCAACTCTTTCTTAGATATTATGGAATTCATGTTGTTTTTAATACAACAAAGGAAACAGTTAATAAAAACTATTCCATACATAAACTAATCCCAGCATAATTTGTCTTTATACCAGTTCACTCTGTTTATTGCTGCTTATCCACCTTGCATCACCTCTAATACGAATATTTTTTATTTGCCACCACAATCACAGTTTTAAAAAAGCATTATTTTTTAGAAGTGTCTTCATCAAATTAAACTTGTAATATGATTGTTCATAGCTTATCAAATATGCTGCTCTGATTGATATCTTCCATCAGCATCTCAGCAATACCATCACTCAATCGTATTCGTACCTCAAACATCTGTCTCTCCCTTAGATTTCAATGCTTTAATTGCCAATTCACGACAGAGCTTTAGATTTGATCATTAGAGTTATGTTAGGGAAGTGTTTTGACCATTTTTTCGCTTGTTTTATTTTCGGGGCCTTTGCCGAATATGGATGGGTTTGGGCAAAGGAGTAGAGAGAGACAGGGTTGGCAGTAAGTTTGTTACTACATTGACTGACAGTGTTGAAAATATCATGTGTTATCTGGATTTTCCTGTGGTCATTGAGATTTGTTATTATGCCAATTCACGACAGAGCTTTAGATTTGATCGTTAGAGTTATGTTAGGAAAGTGTTTTGACCATTTTTTCGCTTGTTCTATTTTCGGAGCCTTCGCGGAAGATGGATGGGTTTAGGCAAAGGAGTAGAGAGAGATGGGCTTGGTAGTAAGTTTGTTAGTACATTGACTGACAGGTGTTGTAAATATCACGTGTGATCTGGATTTTCCTGTGGTCAGTGAGATTTGTTATTATTGCGTTGATCAAGGAGGGCCAAGCTCTCAAGGTTGAAAGGACCCCAATACCCAGACAATATGTGAAATGAACTCTCACTTATATTGCTTGATGATGAGTTCAAATGTTTGGTTTGTTGTGCTGTGTCTAACTATATTGAAGAAGATGTGTTTAGTGTACGAACCTTAATACAATATTATCGTTGGTGCCAATAATTGTCTTTCTATTTGTTGATACAAGTAAATTGGAAGCCATTTGTTACCGACTTTGGAGCACCTCTGAGAGGTTTATATAAGGTCTACTTTCATAGAGGGCATGTTTTTCTGGGTTTTGCCCACTTTTTTCTTTTTTGAGAATGGTAACAGTTCTACGTTTTACCGACTTATCATGTAATTGTCGCCCTGTCTATTTGGATACTAAATAGCTGGATGAGCTGCCTGCGTAAGTATCATCATTCAAGATGTCTAGCTAAGCTATGCTCTTCTTGTAGTTTCCTTTTTGCAGTATGCTGAGTTCGCTGTCTCATAGTAGTAAGATTGAGTGCTATACATTGTCTAATGAAAGGAACTCTATGATGTTCTCTGAAGGTCTATTCTTGCTTAATCCGTACTTGCTAGCTTCTTCACTATATTCTGGATGTTCGAGAACAGTTCTTCGTATTCTCTTTATTGTGATAATTCTAAACTGGTTGGGCAGAGTGCAGTTGACAGTTGTTTTTTCAATATGCTAGTTGATTTTGGACTAAACTCTTAGTAAAGTTTCCATTTGCTGCTTACCATAACTATTTTTGCCACCACCTACCAACTGTATTCTCTACCGGCAATGAAAAGGTTGCTACGATTACTTCACTGGTAGTTGCTGGCACTCGATTAGTAGCGTTGCCACAATTCAGGATGCTGGACAAGAAATCACTGATGGAATATATACAAGCTATTCCTTGGTATCAGTTTTTATATTTGATAAAACTGATTAATTGAGAATTGAGGATAATAGTTAAGCCCAATGGTATATTATTGAATTTGGGCCTGACTGGCTAAAAAGCCTCATCTCTTTCATGTTAGTTTGCATTTTGACAAATAGCCACTTTTAATAGTACATGTTATTAAAAATTAATCACCATTGTAAAAGCTATTATTATTCTTTCGGATAGGAATGTGTGGAGGATTCGAAAAAAAATTAGGGTAGAATATTAGCAGGTTGGAATGCCTATATTAGTAGTCAGAGTGTTTTGTACTAATAGTTGTAGGACTAGTCTTGTATTTGCTTATTCTTTGATTTTTTGTGAGTGTATTATTTCGTATAGTTTGTTTATATTAGAGTAATAGTATTTCTTTTTTTTGTAGTACTATTTTGTTTCTATTTGTTGTTTTGTTACCATCTATCGTCTGTTGTACTTTGATTATATATTTTCCTAGATTTGTTTTTGCCTTTGAGCTGGATGTTTATCGGAAACAACTTCTCTACCTTACGTTTAAGGTAGAGGTACACTCTATCCTCTTTCAAACCTTTTCGTATGAGACTACTTTGAATTTGTTATTGTCGTGATAGCTTTTGAAGTTTGAAAAATGATTTGACTTGGATATTCTATTTTATTATCAGTAACAAACCTTTATAATTCTTACAGACAAATGTTATGGCATGATAAAACTGCAAGTTTTATAGTTGCATTATGGTGTGTTCAAGTTTGTTTTGAAGCTCTGTCATGATTCAAAATGAATGTTATGGTACTCGTCTTATCCCACAAGACAAGTCAGTCAAAAATTTAAATAATAATGCGGAAGCAAAGTGAGAATAAAAGTCAAATACTATCAGTTCTATTGTATTACAATAGATATAAGAGAAATAAACAAGTTTCAAATGACATTGTTCTAAAGTAAAACATGATGATAAATAAGTGTGACAAGGTCCGTTGAGATGACAATCTAATAGGCTCATAACCTATACAAATGTAGAAGTAAGAGGTGAGTATCAACTATATGGTACTCATCAAGCGAACTCTTAAACAAACTCTAAGAATATAAAATATCGGTACTCCTATCACTCCGGTTGAACCTCTGCAACTACAATCTGCATGAAACCGAATCAACCTAACTGTTCACAAATTTATAGCACACAACTCAATTACAACATTTCAACAATTACATATCAACAAACACACGAGATTAATTGATTAATCACAATCACTGAAAGACATTCACAAGTTTACAAATGATAAAGATATGCAATGCCAAATATGATGATGTATGTATGACCTAGTGATATACACCCGTTGTTTTTTCAATCTAGGGCGCACAAACATATTTGTCCACGTATCTTCTGCGGTGTGCTACACGACTCTCGATAATAAATCTGTTGTGGCGTGCGACACGTCCCTCAAATCATATTATATGTCATACTCCACACGTCCCTCGTAATGTCATGACTATGTCTCAGAATCAATGCAAATGATATGTTAACACGATTAATGAGGAGATGAGTATTTCCATAACCATGCACAGTTCATAAAAATTCAATCGTGATACAACATCAACAATGAATAATTAAGCCTTTCAAACCATTCTTAAATCATCACACACAATAATTAATCACATTGCCTTTTATTATCCATTTTTCGTCATTAGAATTATTCAATATGGACAAGTCAAGCTATCACCAAGTCCCTCCTAGCACATATCACATGGAAACACACGACTCTATACACTTAACAAAGGATCTAAAATTTACTTGCTTCAAGTTATTGAACAATCACTTCGGGACTTAAGCCTTACTCTTTCGTTGGCCTTCCAAATCGATGCAATCTATTCAAATAAATTATAAAAAAATTTGGTCCATTAGCTACCAATTAAATTAATTATCTAAAAATTATCATCAATTAATTAACTATAGCTACACTTATAGTTCAAAATTTCCAACTAACTTCACAAACTGATCTGTGGGGCAACTATTCCGAGTTGTGAAACGTTAATTTTTATGAATTTTTTTATTTTTTTTTATACTTTCTTAGGATGTGTTTGGTTGTGAGGATTTTCACTTTTTCCTCTTTATTTACAAATTAGAATTTAATCATAAAAATTTCAAATACGACTCGAAAAATATCCTGAACATTATTTCAATTTTATAATTTTTTCTCTTTGAAACTTTATATATATATATATATATATATATATATATATATATTCAAATTCTAAATATTTATCGTAAAAACTAAAAACATGACAAACATAATTTAAAGTTTGAAGTTCAAAGTTCAAATAGAGTCAATCGTTATTTATTTTCATGACCAAATCGTTATATCACATAATTCAAATATAAATAAATAAATTCAATTGAGTTCGCAGAACCGATCTTTACTTAGGCAGGTGAATGTCAATACTTGAATCAAAAATTACTTTTTTTTTTTTTATCAGAAACTGAAAAATTCCTTCCAAAAATGTTGCTACTATATTTAATTTGCAACAGCTTATGCATTTTCTACAACAGGTATTACATTTATTGTGCTTGTGGTTGAGAAATTTATTATGCTAACAACTTTTTATCTTCTCCGAATATTAGCTTGTGTTTGAATATACAATATAAAATTATGATTTTAATTTAATATTTGAATACGCAATTTAATTTTTACAGAGTGGCATTCCACAATTATTAATATTATCAAAAACTAAAATCGAATGCATCAAAAATAATTTTGGCAAAACTTTATATTTTCCGAGCGAAGGCTAATACAAATATGAAATTATTTTCTTTCAAATTATTAAAAATGTCAAATTCTAAAGAACTCATACTATAGAAGAAGAAAAAAGATAATATGAGAAGAAATGAGGGAAAGAAGAGTTTTTCGTTTTTTTTTTGTTAAGAACGTAGTATTTTATAATTTTTCTTTTTAATTTATTTTTTCCTTATTATTATGAACGAAACGTTACATATCTTTTTGTTATTTCTTACTATGTCACAACAGTCGCAAGTGTATGACACACATTCTGTATTTTAAGTTGCACAATATTCAATAAGTATATTTTTTTAATTAATGAAGGTGTTTAATTGAAATAATTATCTAAGTGAATTATGCGAATAATTTTAAAGGATCGTGCATGACTTAAGCCAATTTTTAATGTTTACGTAAGTTAATTTAAGGGTACTACATGTCATGTGAGTACATCCATATCTAAATAGCGAGTCAAATCCAAATATACGAAATATATTATTTATATTCTTGGTTATATTTTTAGATATATGAGTTAATTCATGGTTATTACATACGGTATATGTTATTTAGTTGGATTGATTTAAAAGTTGGATAAACGTATTTTTTAGTCATTTTTTTATTTTTGAAAGTATTTGACAAATATAAAGAATAACTTAACATAAATTGAGAAGTGTTTAACAAGGTTAAGAATGACTTAAAATAAATTTTAAAATGACTTAAAATAAATTTTAAAATGACTTAAAATAAGTCAAAAATCAAAAGTAAATCTCAACCTATTTTTTATATTTTTGACTTAAAAGTCATATTTTTGACTTAAAAACTATTTTTTCAAGCCTCCAAGCGGGCCCTTACATTCTTGGTTATATTTTTAGATATATGAGTTAATTCAAGGTTACTATATATATCGTGTGAGTACAAGCTACATAAACACTAATCTCTCCGCCTAAGCGTTGCCAATTATTATTTACTATAAGTAACTGAACATTTAATAGTGATGATAGTCACATCAAAATTCCAGAATATTATCATTAAAGATTTTTACTGATTTTTTTTAGCATTATATTATAAGAAATGATTTATTATTTTTTTTCCTGAGATTATTTAGCGATCCACTTTTCTTGTATTAATTCATAGTTGCCAATAATTAAGTAGAGGTTATGTCACTAATAAATTGATTCTAGAATAACATCAAAGCTCAAAATATAACAGAGCTATTTCATATAACTCAATAACATTTTTTTAATCCTTTTTCGTATAAATATAACCAAATTAAATATATATTTCATATACATAAAAATATCTTTTATGTTGGCCCCTCAAAAGATCAACCCATCCCATTTGTTACAACACAACTAATGCATTAGTTGTTACAGTTATTTGTTGGAGAATTTATTATGCTAGCAATTTTTATTTTTCCTACATGTTCCCGTAATTTCATATAACTACTGGTTGGGACCAAGTTAAATGTGTATAATTTATTCAAATTTTTTTTATACTTAAGTGGATAGTGTGTTTGATATGAAAAATAATATATATATATATATATATGAAAAAAAGTTAATGAATATAGTTGTCACGTATATATATATGAAAAAAAGTTAATGAATATAGTTGTCACGATTACACTCAAACAATTGATTTAATCAACTTCGAGGATTGTTTTGGTAATTACAGTTATGAATATAAAGTTCAAATTAGAAATACAAACATGCATCTAATGGTTCAAATATGAAAAACTCATAAATAAATAAATGATATTTTATGTCTGTTTTGATAACTATCTCTTTTGATAAGAGAAAGTTATTCGAATAACAAACATCCTTCACTTTCAATCTTAAAACTGTAACGTTCAAAAAAAAATTATAATACATTAATTTATAAAATTTTAAATCTCGAATTTCGTCTCCTATTGATTCCCTTCTATTGAAGTAACTTACACCATAGATTTGGTTGAGTATTCACAATTGTAGCCCCTACCCCACCCCCACCCCCACCCCCACCTACATGCTAAACTTTATGATAAGTTCCTTTCAATTTTAGATATATTTTCCCCAAGATGGAAAGATTTTTAATGTATAACAACCACTCTTCCATATGTCTTTTCTTGCCTTAAAAATCTTTTTAATGTGCAATAAATAGCTTATTTGACCAATATATATATATATATATATATATATATATATATATATATATATATATATATATAACAATTTGTATAAGTAATTTTATTAGAAATATTTAAAAAGTATTTGTGTATAGAGGTTATTTTAGTCTTGTTAATCAATTTTACAAATAGTTTTGTTAATATTAAGCAACAATTTATACTTGGCCTAAGTTCCAAAACTTAATTTTTGCGAAAATAATAATAATTTTATCTTCTAAAAAGTAACTTATAATATTACTATTAAGAACAATTTAAATTGATTACAGCCTACAATTTATCTTTCTTAATTAGTTACACTCTTTTTTTTCTTTTTTCATTTTGAACAATTTAATCTTTTTAAAGGTTACAAACTTTAGATATGATTTTCTTATAATGTCTTTTTTAAAGCTAAAAGTGTTGCATTTTATTCATCTTCCAACAAAATGATTGACATTTGTGGCATGTTAAATTTTTCACTTTCCTTTTCTTATTTATATGTAATTATCTTAGATTTTATGTTTCTTTAAGAAATTAAGAAAGATTACTATTGTATGTAGTGTCCTCTTAAAGTAAAACTTTAATAAATATATATAAATTAATTTATTTTTATTAATGAAATTAACAATAACATGAGTAAGTTATTTAGTTTTTTTTATATTCATCAAATATATAATTTTAAAATTAATAATTCTCAAGAATAAAATAAAAATAATAATATCACTTATATATTAAGTAACATTATTTTTCAGAAAAAGGACATGTTAATAGAACATATCGAAGTATTATTATATTATATACTATAAAGAATTTAATAACAACATTAATTGATCTCTAATTCACATGCTTTTTGTTGTTCTTCCTTTAATTCATCAGATATTTGAAACATAACAACCACCTCTATTCTAACTTAGACACTTGAATTTGAATTGTCCTTTTTTAATTTATCAAAATGAACAATTAATTAAGAATAATTATAAAAGATAAAGTTTAAAATAATTAGGGACAAAAACAATATTATTTATGAAAATTTCCACTATTTCAAAGTGGATTTTTATTTTTATTTAATGGTAATGGGGCGACACAGATTTTAGCTTAACACACTTCGCTCTGCCGCGCCCCACATAAACAGTTTTTGTCATTTTCAACCCACCTTAGTTACACATAGACCCGCTTTGCATAAATCTTCCCTGCTTAACTGTTTTAATATTTTTTTTTACTTCAGTTCGATACTAAAAATAAAATTTATAAAAATAAATTCATTTTTTGAATAAGTTGTATTAATTTAATAGGATAGTGATTGATTTTTTTTTGTAGAGATCAAATTGAAAAATTGTATTATTTTTTATTGACCTAAATTCATTTATTATCTTAAATATATATGAATAGTTTTAAATAAATTATACTAATAAATAATGCTCTATTACTCTTATAACATGTAAAATGTTAAAATTAAGTTTCAACACCCCACCCCACCCCACCCCGCCCCACAACACACACATCCTTAACCTTAATTTCCATCCCTATTATTATTATAATTATTACTACTCCATTTTTAACATATTAGGAGAATATAATATATATTTTCCTATTTTATTTTTAATATCAAATACTTATTTTTCAAAATCTAAATAAATACCAATTAATCTAGCTATTATGATAAAATATCTATATATAATTATTATTTTTCAAAATGTCTGTCAAAATTTAAAATGAGCAATTAAAAATGAACGACAAGAGCGTCCATTTGTTTTTTTTTTTACTTGTCATATATAGTAAGCTAGTGTTCATTCTTGGCAAATATTATCTGGGTGAAAATTTGTGTAAAATTTCACCATGTATTTGTCCATAGTATTTGGAAATTACATTTCACTTTTTTAGAAAAATATGATTTGTACCATAAGTTTTAAAAAACTATCAAAACCAATCATAAGTTTGTATTAGAAGTCAATTCGATCTTCGTTGCAACAAAGAACATGTAGTGTCCGTTACATTAGAGCAATGTGGTAGTTTGGAATAATTGCAACAAGTATCATTCCATACATCGTGAAGTAGACAAAACACATGACTTTGTTACCCTGAGCCGATTATTCATTACTTTCATATTCATTGAATACTTCATCACTACTTTAATGTTCACGTAAAAAATTAGGAAAAAAGGTATATAATGACAAACTAATAAATTAAATTAAATGTTATAACCACACTTTAATTTGATTGTGCCATGTAGCGAACTGTTTGTCAGTCACCTCTCTCCCTCAAACTCTCGCTCGTCAGTCTCCCTCTCTAGCTCCATCTCTCTCTCGCTCCCTCTCACTTTTATACAAACACAAGTGTATAAAATGTGTTTCTGTTTGTATAAAGCAATAAAAAGTTGTATACGTACATATATTTTCGTTGCCCTCTCCCATATCTCGCTCACTACTCTCCCAGATCTCGTCCGCCACCCTCGCCTCTATCGCTTATACAAACAGAAACGAAATGTATAAATTGTGTTTCTGTTTTATAAAGCGAGAGAAAATTGTATATACACTTGCAAATACATATATCTTCGTCCTATATACTTATAATTATACAATATAAATATTCGCCTGCCCAATTTTTTTTGTATATGTATAGTGAATTATACAATTGGTTTCTTTGTATATGTATAGCGAATTAACATATTTATGTTTGTTATGAAACACAATTATGCAAACTTTGTTATAACATACAAATATGAATTTTGTGTTTGTTATATGTGAAAGTTGCTCAAAAAATTATGTAATACAACGCAAACAAAAAGTGTTTTTGTAAAAGATAAAAGTTTGGTCTAAAATTTCAATTTTCAAAATATTTCAAATAATGAGATTTGATCCAAATACTAGAAAAAAATTAGTTTTAAAAAATTTCAAATAATTGCTAAAAGTATTACTAAATAATAACAAATCATTTGGACAAACACTATTTGTCAATTTTTTCCAAATATCATTTGGGAAATCCATGACACCTGAGCAATTAAAAGTGCTTATTCGAATATAATTGTTAATTTAAACGATAAAAAAAATTTAATCATTTTGGAATTAGGAGGCACATTAATAGAAAAAGAATAAAAATATATTTATCAAATTACATTTCTAATTATTATTTTTCTTAAATTTGAGTTTGACTTTTATCTGCCCTTTCTTAATCCCTGTACGAAGAAAGCTTTTTTTTTTTAAAAAAAAAAAAAATCTTCTCTGATTATGTGTGCTAATAGTTGGATTATTCCCCCTGTTTTTTTTTTACTATGAATAAAATATTAATATGTGATATTTCTTTAAAAATATAAATTTATATATATTAATTAAAAGATAATTTATTAATATTAATGTTAGGATTTTTTCCAATCTACTTTTAAAAGTAGAAATAGTGATTATTTGAAATTCATTTAAAAGAAGGATAGGTCTGGAAAAGAAATTGTATTTTTTAAAATTTGAAAATCTCATTTATTCGATTCATAATAAAAATTTGATAATTCATTTATACTGAACTAAAAGGCGTAAGTATAATCATTTTTTTTTAGAAAATATAATGAAGACAAATGACAGAATTTTTTTCGAGTCACGAACAAAGTTATTTCAAAATTATAATTTTGTACCTGAAACTATTTTTATTTATTTCTCACGTGAGATAAAATAATATTAATTTTCTTATATATATTATTTTGAAATTATATGTATTTTCAATGAATTAAATGAAAGTAAAATATAATCATAAAATATTCCGAACCATCCCTTAATTGGGTTCAGTTTAATAAGTCATTAATGAGAATTATTAAATGAACAAACTTCCTGATTTTAATATATGTCACACCTCATTCAAAGTTAAATTATTTTTTTCTTTTCAAATTTTATTTTTTATTTCTAATTTATGTATTTTTAATCGTTATCGGTTTAACCGCTAAAATATTGACTATTGATTATTGATTTATCTGTTTTTGATCATTATCGATTTAACCGTTAAGATATTAATTATTGGTTATTGATTTACCGGTATTTGATCATTACCGGTTTAACCGTTAAGAGTTGACACAAAAAAACATTAAAAAACACTTAGAAACAAACTGACAAACCAAATGAACCATACAAATGAGTTCACAAGTTACATCTTGCTATAAGACAAACATTTTTACATTGTAAATAACCAAGTATTTGAGACCACGAGAAATAAAAATGTAGAAAATCAAACTCTAAGTCAAGGACTATATATAAAATGGTGTAAATATAATTATTTAATTTACTATTCGGTTATCGGTTAACCTATTAAGAAAAAATCTCAAACCGTTAATAATTGATAACCCGATAAGAAAAAAATCAAAACTGTTATCAAAACAACTAAACCAGTCTAATAACTTTTTTCGGTTCGATCTTGAACAACCCTAGATGAAATAGAATTATTTGATAGCAATATTTCAAAAAGCGAGGGCGTGAGGTGGGGCCAAGACACGGAGCGTAAGTCCCATGGATCTGCGTATGCTCATGTATATTCAATTTTATAATTTTATTACTATTAGAATAAATAAAAGTAAACCTTTCAATGATTTATGCTTTTTATTTGAGATAACTATTAATAATCAAAAATGGAAAAAAAATATTATCATTACTATTTAAGAAATATCATTACACCAATAGTAAAAATATAGTTTAAATTAAAAATGCCTTGGTGTACATTTTTTACGCCAAGGACTTACATTTTTATGCTTGACGCTTATGCCTCAAATTTTTGGACTTACGTCTTATGGATATACGTATTTCATTTACACGCCGGAGCGTTTTTAGTACATCCCACTCCAAGACTTTTCTTGGGACTCGCCCCAAAAACCTTTTTTAAAGCACTCTATGATAGTGTTTAATTATAACTTTGATGAGATTCTTTTTCGATTTTTGGTTTGTCGGAGCACACATTGGAGCTCCGACTAAACGCACACGGCTGGATTCATTTGAGGGTGATACTTCCAACATGATTTTCTCCATAACCATGACTTGAACTTGAAACCTTTAGTTAAGAGTAAAGTACTTCCATTAGAGCACCACAGCCCGCCCATGTTGGTGATAAGATTTAGTTAATTTTAGAGAAGTAATAGTCTGTCTAATTAATTTTGGAAAAATTTAAAGAAGAAAAAAATATTAAATATATCAAGTTACTCTATATGAGTTAAGAGTTCCATTCTAAGTCACAATTTTATAAAAGAAAGTTTCATGTTAATAACTTAATTTTCTTCTTAATATTTATATTTAATTATTTAAGTTTTTTTTTTAATTTTTAATATCATCATAAAATGTTGTGATGATCATTAAATGTCTAGTTCTCTTGTTCTATTATATTAATTATAAATATAAATAAAATGAAATATAAGGTTGTGTCTTGATTGCTAATTCTCCCCTCAAAAACCCAATCCCCCAAGTGAACTTGAACGGCCTTAACCATTAGATTATATATACCTTTTTACTTTATCAAGGATGTTTAATAATTAGTTTATATTCAAAATAATCGATATTTATTATATATATATATATTCACAAAAAATTTAGATAAAGGATATTTTTTTGATCATTTATAGCTAGGTGTAACTTCATCCCTAAATAATATGATATGATGTATTAAATTTTTGAACAAATAAGTAAATATTGCGATATTTTCTTGAATATGTTGATATTCACATAACTGTTGTTCCAAGTCTCTAATTAATTACTGTTTTTACTAATTCGTTCTATCTCAATTGATTTCCTCCAATTTCATCTCATCATTGAATACAAATTTTATAAATTTAATTATTTATAAGAATAACGGCCTAACTTAAATTGGAGGGTACCCCCACACCAATCCCATAGCCATATGGTGGTTAGAGTGTTTAATTTGATACTTTTGATAAAAAAAAATAATATATATGGTATGTACCAGTAGAATAATACATAATATGATTAAATAATATATTTTGAATATTCCTAACATATTAAGTAATTGTAACCGAATGACTTCACCTTAGTAGAATGAGGTAGTGCTTGTGTGCTCGAATTTCACTATGCCCCTTTGTTTTTTTTATATGTTTTCTTTTCACTTTGCACTTATATTAAGAAGTGATGTAACATTATCCTTATAGCCTTATTTAATTTTTTTGGAACTCAAGTTTTAATCAATGAATATGAATTAATTTATTTTGAGTAATCAATTTAATCGATGAACATGAATCATTTATCGAATTTTTCTAAGTTGGTCAAATATATATTTTCAAAGCTAATAACTTAAACGGTAAAAAAAGAACAATAGAGAAAATTGTATATAACAACAAACTGATAAATCAAATTAATTGCTATAATCACCCTTTGATTTAATTGTGTCCCGTAGCAAACTGTTTGTCAGTCACCACTCTCCCTCAAACTCTCGCTCGCCGCTCGCCACTCTCCTCTCTCGCTCCATCTCTCGCTCGCTTCCTCTCACTTTTATACAAACACGAGTTTCTATTTGTATAAAGTTGAGAAAATTGTATAAAACATATATTTTTGTTCCCCTCTCTCCCCTCTCCCAGACCTCGCTCACAACTCTCTCTAGTCTTGCTTGCCACCCTCGGCTCTCTCGCTTATACAGACAGAAGCGAAATGTATAAATTGTGTTTTTGTTTGTATAAAGCGAGAGAAAATTGTATATACACATGCAAGTACATTTATTTCCGTCCTATACACTTACAATTATACAATAAAAATACTCCTCTGTCCAGTTTCTTTTTCCTTTCTCTCTTTCTCGTTTTATACAAATTCAAATTGTATATAATATCTCTTTTTTTGTTTTATACAATTTGATTCAATTGTATATTCCCTGCCCAAGTCTCTTTTGCCTTTCTCTCTTTTCCATTTTATACAAATTCAAATTATATATAATCGTTCTATACACTTATAATTATACTGTTCGTTTTATACAATTCTCGGCCCAAGTCTCTTTCTCTTTCTCATTTTATATACTTCGTTTCATACAATTCGATTCAATTGTATATGTATAGTGAATTATAAATTTATATGTTTGTTATGGAATGCAATAATGTAAACTTTGCTATAACATACAAATATAAATTTTATATTTGCTACATGTGAGAGTTGCCCTTAATTTTATGAAATGACAGATATTATGAATCAATTATTTATAAAATGAGACAAAACGAAGGGAATTTTTTGATTTTTTTAAAAGAACTTTTATCATACTATTTTTAGATAACCTTTATGAAATTGTAAATTAATTGCTTCCACCAACTTAGGGTTTTGGAGCAACAAGTAGTTGTAGCATTAATTTCTATAATAAATAAATAAGCCAGCTAGGTGACATAGATTTAGCATGCATGCCCATCTCTGCATTGATTAGGATAGTAAATTGTACTTGAGTAGGTTCCTTTCTTTTGTTGAGAAATAGTTATTTCAAAAATTTAATAACGATATTATAATATAAAATAACATATTTAGCGTAATTTTTATAAAATAAAGTTCAAATAGAATAAAATATACGTAAATTTTATATTACCATTTCAGAATAGTAATATTATATAACATTAACTAATAATCGAATTGTGAATAGATTGGGGGGGGGGGGGTGGTTAAAGGGTATATATGTCATTTTGGATTGTCCCATATAAAGTATGATATATAATCAATCCCGAAATAATTTTTTAAATATATAAATAAAAGATAAAAATAATTTCACTAAGTTTTTTTGAGATATTAATCCCCTAATTTATTTATTTCTTGTTAATTATGTTATCTAATTTTACTCTTGCTATTACCAAAAGTCTACCCTTGATTTAAGTGAAATTTCAAACTACCTAAGATGGAATCATGATATAAAATTGCAGTTTTTGTTCATAAATATAAAATTTTCATAAGTTGTAGATTAAAATTAAAATTATCTTAATTTTTTAAATATAATTTTATCAAATAAGCAAAAAAAATCACAACAAAAGTATAATTTACTATCACAAAACTAAACTTTTTTCTAAAAAAACATTATTGATCAAATTACTCTTTAATAAATTGATAGTAACACATAACCCTTAATTTGATTTTAGTTGATAACTATGTCCGTTAACTTTGTCAATACTTTAATTATTTAAAATTAAAATAAATAAACACTCTAATTCTACCTAACAAATTCCGCGAAATACACCCAAATTACGTGTGCTAGAGGAAAAAAAAATTGGAGAAAAAATGTCTACTTGTGATGACAATGGGCCGTACAGGGTGAGGGTCGGATGGGTTTAAGGCTATGCAGGTCGGGGCAAGGTGGGTATAAGATTATATGGGGCAGAGGGTGGGTATATGCGATTTTTATATGTATTCAAGCTTAATTTTAACTATTTTGATGTTATAAGAGTGATAATATCATTTATAGAAAATCTCATCGAGCTACTAAAATTTTTAAAATAGTAAAAGAAAATAGTTCAATAAAAAATAAAATAATTTTTTACTTGTTTTTCAATTGACCTCTAATTTTATTTTTATTTTATGTTACTATCTATTATATTAATACAACTAAATAAAAAAATAAATTTATTTGTATAAATTTTATTTCTAGTATCAAATTTAACTAGAAAAAAAATATTATAAAAATTATGAAGACGGGTCTCATGCAGGGTGGGTTGAAAAGGAAAAAGGTTGTTATGCAGGGTGAGACATACTATAAATATTGTGGGTTAAGCTCAATTTGACCCGCCACGCACCGAAGCATTGCCTTCCTAGTTAAAGCTCTCATAAAATAAGTGTTTTTGTAGTGATTTTAATTAGACATTATGAGTGTGTTTGGTGTGAATGAAAATATTTTCTGAAAATTGTTTTTCAATTTTTTCTCATGTTTGATTGGAACAAAAGTTTTGGAAAATGTTTTCCAAATCAATTTATTTTTCTCAAAATAAGGAAAATGACTTGCCTTCAAAAATTAAGGAAAATATTTTCCAAAACTCTCCTCCAATTTTAAATTATATTTTTTTGGGAAAAACAAAAAAAAAATTATTTTATTTTTTTTACCCGATTCCTGACCCCCACCACGGGCCAGCTCCCCCTCCCCCCCCCCCCCAAAGAAAAAAATAATTTTACTTTTTAAAAATATTTTTAACTTCAAATTTTTATTTCTAAACTCCTACCTCCCTCCCCTGCCGGCCAGCCCCCCACCCACCCCCAACCTCCCAAAAAATAATTTTATTTTTTAAAAATAATATAAAGTTCAAATTTTTATTTTCACTCCTACCCCCTTCCCCACTCCACCTCCGCCCCACTCCCCACCACCACCCCAAATAAAAATTGTTTTTAAAAAATATTTTCAATTTCATAAATTATTTTCTGCTCTAGTAAAAATAAAAGATGTCTCTCAAAAATATTTTTGTTTCATAAATCAAACACTAAAAATTATTTCCTGAAAATATTCTTTACTCACCAACCAAACATGAGAAAATAAGTCCCAAATCTACTTGTTTTCTAGGAAAACATTTTCCTTCATACCAAACACACCCTATATCGAGTCTTTTCATTTGGCGTCAATTAATATCTATGCTCTTCAATTTTGATTTGTATAAGTAGACATTTTAATTTGTTACAAAATTGAACAAATATACGTATGCATTCTATGTGGCGTGCCACATTCCAATTTATGTTGTACATGGAATCTACGTAGGAGCGTTTGTATATCTCGCATATGACCTGCGATATTTGAGTGTTTATTTATTCATTTTTTGAATAATTAAAGTTTCTATTTGTGCATTGACAAAGTTAAATGTCATACTTGGTAACTGAAGTCAAGTTAAAGATTATGTTTACGTATTATTAATTTTATTAATTAAAGATGGTACACTATAGTTCATATTCAAAAATGGATTCGGATAGAGTCTCAACAAAACAAGGATCAAATTTAGTTTCTTCCGAAGGAGTAAAAAGAATTTGTGAGGTGATTTTTCTAATGAGAGAAGATATAAACGTGACCTAATTTGGTGTCAGTGAGTAACTATATGATCTTTAATTTTGAATATGTATTGATAGACATTTAAATTTATGTAAAATTAATCAAATAGACACATTCTTTTTGCAATGTCACCCTACATGACAATTTTGTGTCCTACCTGGAATCTTATGTATATTATATCATGTAGGACATGTGTGTCTACTTGTTCATTTTTATATAAATATAAGTGTCTACTTATGTACACTTAAAATTGGAGGGCATAGTTATCTGCTGAAATCAAGTTAAAGATCATATTTACATATTATTGAACTTATAATTTTAAAAATACTTTAAGTTGATTAGTAGATATTATTCTATTACGTAAGTATATTAGATATGATATATAAATTTGTATTTCAACTTTGCCTTATTTCATATTTATGCTCTTTTCATGAATTTGCAGAAGCATGCAATTAATTAGTACAAAAATAAATAAGTAAATATATGAATCTCATGTAGCATAATACATATAGAATATCATTTGAACATAAATTATCAAATAAAATATCACGTTTAATTAACTAGAAAGAAAAACATATTTTATTAAAAAAATTTATAATTCAAAATTCGAATCTAAGACACACATATTTACCCCTATCAGGTAATCTCATGATAATCATGAGTAATTATTTCACTCCAAACCAAATTAGAATAGAGGGTAGTCTCATGATAATCATGAAAAAAGAATATTTATTTCAGTGTAAAACAGAATAAAGGGACATATAAGAGAGTATTTATCTTACTCCAAATCAGAATAGACAAAAGGTAACCTCATGATAATCATGATGAGACATCACAAATAATCGTGATAAAATAATATGTATTTCTTTATTTTTTTAAAAAAAAGTTTTTAATTTAAATTTTTTAAAAATTTAATTACACTTCAATATAAAATCAGACATGATAGATTAAAAAAAGACATGTTGAAACATCTAATAAAGACAAATTCATAGTGGTACCTACAACATTTAATTTTGATATATGTCCCAACTTCCCCATGACTTGTTATATATATATATATCCATCCATACTAAGGAAGGAGAAAAATAAACAAATTAAGCATACCTACATTATGGATATTTTAACACCAACTAGCTCTACAAAAAACCCATCTCTTCATTCTTGTAACTTATCATCCCTTAGCATATCCAATCCATTAGGTTATCAACTCTTTAAATCAAGAATCCCTTTTGAAGTAAACAAGTTAAAGAAATGTACGATTCGATCTACGCTAGCCTTGAATTCTGTTATTGCTCCTCCTGAAATTTTTAAAGAAAGTGAGAGTGTGACCACTAAAATATCGAAGGGGCCTGCGAATACATGCCCGTTTTCGCCTTTGGACTTCTTAGAGAGGGCTTCTATTGTTTATGGAAATTGCACATCAATTGTTTACAATGACACAAGTTACACTTGGTCACAAACTTACACTAGGTGCAAAAAATTGGCTTCTTCGATTTCATCGCTAGGGATCAAGAAAGGCGATGTCGTTTCCGTGTTATCCCCAAATATTCCGGCGATGTACGAGCTCCAATTCGCCGTGCCAATGTCCGGTGCGATCCTCAACAACATAAATTTCCGCCTCGATCCACGTACCCTCTCCGTTTTGCTCCGGCATAGCGAATCAAAGCTTGTATTTGTGGACTATCAAGCGAGTTCTTTATTACTCGAGGCGATTTCTCTATTCCCTTCTAATTTACAACGTCCTAAATTAGTCCTCATCGAGGATAATTGTGGTGATACTCCTTTAGTATCGAGGAATGAGTTTTATAATAGTTATGAGAATGTTATTGATGAAGGGGACCAGCATTTCAAATGGATCGCTCCAGAGAGCGAATGGGAACCTATGACACTAAACTACACTTCTGGGACTACTTATGCACCGAAAGGTGTGCTTCATAGTCATAGAAGTGCGTTTACGATGAGTGTCATGGGCTTAATTGATTGGTCCGTCCCGAAGCAACCGGTGTTCTTGTGGACCCTACCAATTTTTCATGCCAATGGTTGGGGTTTTTGTTGGGCTATGGCTGCTGTTGGTGGAACCAATGTGTGTCTACGTCGGAGTCATGATGCTGCTTTAATATATGAAGCTATTCAACAACATAAGGTAACGTCTAAAACATTTCATTTAAAAGATTAAGTTTTTAAAAGAATTTTTTTTTAATTACTTAATAATAATAATATCTTCAATATTCCTTACCTATTGTGGGTCCGATTCTACTTTATGAATCTGACACGTGACTTTTTTTATTTATTGTATACATGTGACTCCTTATTTTTTGTCAGCTACTATTCATAATGTTGAATTTTGTGACCGTATTATCTACCAACTTAATTTATTAGAGATAAATATTTATCTATCAAAATTTATATGAGCATCTTTTTTTTTTTGATTTGATACCATGATAAAAAATGTGATATCAAGTTAATTCTTTTATATTTATTCTAATTATTAATTATTATATTATTTATTAAGTGATTTGACTATATAAATATTATTTATTTTTTGTCAGCTACTATTTATAATGTTGAATTTTGTAACCCTATCATCTACCAACTTAATTTATTATGTCCAAATTTATGTGAGCATCTTTTCTTTTGATTTGATATCAGGATAAGAAAAATATAATATCAAGTTAATTCCTTTATATTTATTCAAATTATCAGTTATTTATTAAGTGATTTGATTATAAAAATATTATTTATTTTTGATATAGGTAACTCACATGTGTGGTGCACCAGTAGTACTTAACATGTTATCAACCTATACAAAAAGGAAACCCCTTGATTCCCCTGTCCAAATCCTAACGGCCGGGGCGCCACCCCCGGCCGCAGTTTTGGACAGGACAGAATCATTGGGATTCGTGATAAGTCACGGTTATGGATTGACAGAGACGGGTGGGCCCGCGGTGACATGTGCATGGAAACAAGAATGGAATTCATTGACAAATTCAGAAAGGGCAACACTAAAATCAAGACAAGGTGTGAAGATGGTAGGGTTTACTGATGTTGATGTAGTGGATCCTGAAACTGGCATTAGTATTGAGAGGAATGGAATGGCTGTTGGAGAAATTGTTTTGAAAGGAGGTACATATAATATTCTATTTTCGTTATAATTTAAGTGTCTTACTAAGATAATTATTTCGTTCGAGTATTATAATTTTTTTTGATCTGTTTTAATTGTCATGATTACTTGTTCACTTTGAAATTTTGATCTGTTATGAAATAATAAAAGCTATGCATATTTTAGCATAATAAGTAATATGTTTAGTATTAGGTCTTTAAAAAAAATTATTTAACGATTAAGTAATTAAATTTTAAAGGATAATACATGAGAATAAATTAACCTATTTTTTCTATATTAAAAATTATAAATAGTTTTTTTTTAGAATAATAAATAAATTAATTTATTAAAATTTTTTTATAAAATAATTGTCTTAAAGATGTTTGGACCAACTTAAAGTAGTCTATTAATGTAAAATAAAGATGGTCCCAAGAGTCCATAATAAATTGTAGCAATAATGGATCAAATCATAAATAAAGAAATTATGTTGTTTTACGGTACATTGTTCATTTTAGTTATTGCGTTTATTAAAAAATATATTTATTTTTGAATATTTAATTTTATTCTCAACAGGTAGTGTGATGCTAGGGTACCTTAAAGACCCTGAAGGAACATCAAAATGCATGAAGAATGATGGATGGTTTTACACGGGAGACGTTGGAGTAATGCATTCAGATGGATATTTAGAAGTTAAAGATCGATCGAAAGATGTCATAATTTGTGGTGGCGAGAACATAAGCAGTGTAGAAATTGAGTCGATTTTATACAAACACCCCGCGGTGAATGAAGCAGCTGTAGTTGCACGTCCAGATAATTATTGGGGCGAAACCCCTTGTGTGTTCGTTAGTTTAAAGAATGATGCGCGCAATGTGACCGAGAAGGAGTTGAGAGAATTTTGTAAAGAGAATTTACCTCTTTATATGGTACCAAGGACAGTTGTTATACAAGATGACCTTCCAAAGACTGCTACTGGGAAAATTCAAAAGTACTTACTCAGGGATAAAGCTAAATCACTTATATAAGCGTGAATTCAGATTAATCAGATAAAAGCGTGAGTAGAAAAGAATTACTAAATGCTTGTTTAGTAAATAATAAATCATGAGTTTGTAAGCATTTATTTCTATCAAAATGAAACGAATATGAGCTGTGGTTCTTAGCTATGGGTTTCAAACATAGCTAAGAATTAAAATATTAGTATTTTCTAATATGTGTGATTTCTATATATTTACATGTATAGGAAGAGGAGCCTGAGTTCACGTGTATTTATGCTTCCTTTATTACATGATGTATAATAATAATATTATATATTTAAATAGGTTTGTGTGTGCATTCAAACTCAAAAGAATCCTATGGTGTGATGGTTCATTTGTGCACCTCTACTTGATTGTCCTTTCAAAATCTTCAAATTTAATATATTGAAATTTTTATTCTTCGATTGCTATCGTATAGTTTTATATTAGTAAATTTATAGCAATAGAAGACGTAATGTGTTAAAATAGATAATAATATATTTAGCGTAAAGTAACAATACAAATATAGATATTTACCGAGAATTCAAATAATGAAACTCTCTAAATTTTCTAAAGTGTAAATTAATAGATCTAACAATAAATACATAAAGGCTAAACCTGTCAAATATATTTTAAATTTGCTTATTTATTGTAGTGTACTTATCATGTTAAAATTTTGAATATGTACCATTAGAAGATACGGTTGAACATGAAAAAAAAATAAAAAATGCTACCACATGGTTTCAAAGAAATATTTTGGTGTTATTAAAATTTGTCAGCTTGATAATTGATGCATAGTAGGAGATAGAGGAGTAAATGTAAATAATTATTTGCCAACTTTACATGGTGCCAAAACTAGTGATTATTGAAATTGAGCTTGGGACAAGAATTATGGTGTAATTTTTCATTTTTAAATCGAGCTATTTGATTCGAGTTTTTTAGATATACAATTGCTTTTGTTACGAAAATAATTTACTTTTTAATGTGAGATTTTTCATCATAAATTAACCAAAATTTTACTAAAAGAAAAAAAGTCGAATTCAAGTGATTTCAAATATCAGATAGTTTTGACTCTTAACTACGAGTTCAAAAGCCGCTAAGAACCTTAAATATTAATATTGCTAAGGTGTGGTTTCCATATTTATGTATAATATAAACATGATAAGATATATCTAGGTAAAAATAGAATGTATTTCTCTAACAATTTAAGTTTTTAAAATATATGATCATACATTTTTTAACATGATATCAAAATATATAAGATGTCATATCTTCGAACTTCATCACCATCTGCTATCTTTTCTTCACATGTTTATCTTATCAAAGGAAATCAAACTACCACAAATATAGTGACAAAATTAAAAATCCAATTGTGAATTTGGATACGTATAGACTAATTTCTGTCCATATATATCCTATATGTATACAAAAGAAATCTATTAAATAATTATATTTCATAAATTATAAATTCTGAATCTGTCTCCGTCTGATACGATAGAGAAAAGTGTCATCACATTTAACTCTAAGCACATGACAAAGTTTGTGCAAGTTTGAATTATTTTACTTTCTTAGCATGATGCATGGTGTGTCCCCCCTCCCCCCACCCAACCCATATATATATATATATATATATATATATATATAATGTCATCAATTATCTTACTTGGATCACATAAAGTGTATTGCACCAAATTCAATATTATTTGGATCACACACGCAATAAAGATTTTGCGGTTGGTCATAATATTTAAAGTGAATCATGCATATATTCCTATATATAATAAGAGGCTACAATATCAGTTTAGGATTGTTTTACTTGCTTTGTCCAGCTAATTTGCAGTATGATATTTTATGTAAAAGATCTAAAGATCAAATCTGGTCAATTTAATTTTTAATTCAGTCTTTTTATCATATATTTTCTTTTTTTATTTTTAATTGTTGTGATTTTTTTAAAAAAATTTAACTCCAATTAACATTTTATGATCTATTTTTAAATTATATTGATATGAAAAATTGTAATCGATAATATTTTTCGTGTCGGTTTTGAATATCTAATTTTTTTGTTCAAAATATCGAAATAATGTAAAATAGTAGTAACTGATACAATTACCGACTTCAATTAGTACATACGATCCTAAATGTTTCATATATCAATCTTGTGAATGTCAATCTTTATTTGCTAACAAAAATTTAGTTGTCTCTCCAAATTCTACTGTTCCTCATAAAATGAGACTAAAAAAGTAACATATATTATTTGAAAATGACCTAAAATTACTAAAAATCACAAAAATTACTAACTTAAAATATTTAGAAGACACAAAAAAACACGGTTGAACTCTTGAACACTAACATATGTTATTAAAAACTCAAATAAAAATACTATAAATTAAAATAATTGATATCTTAAAATTCCACTAACATATATTATTTGAAAATGACCTAAAATTACTAAAGATCACAAAAATTAACAATTTAAAATATTTAGAAGACAAAAAAACATGGTTGAACTCTTGAACACTAACATATGTTATTAAAAACTCAAATAAAAATACTATAAATTAAAATAATTGATATCTTAAAATTCCACTAACATATATTATTTGAAAATGACCTAAAATTACTAAAGATCACAAAAATTAACAATTTAAAATATTTAGAAGACAAAAAAAACATGGTTGAACTCTTGAACACTAACATATGTTATTAAAAACTCAAATAAAAATACTATTCATTAAAATAATTGATATCTTAAAATTCCACACAACAAAAAAAAAATGTACTACTTCTGTCACATAAATTAAGATTGAGATAGCTTTAAAATTTTAATTTTGATTATACATTATAAAATAACCGAATAAATTTATTTTTACTTAAATTTAAAAAAAATTATTTCATTTCTATCCTCAATTTCATCACTACCTTTACTTTCTATTTAGTAATAATATAATTTTTATTCATGTAGGGCTCGGACAACGCCATATATATATATAGAAAGTGAAAATCTTGTAAACATTCAACAAATACCGCCTAGATGCAATTAATGTTTCCAAGATTTAATTTTTATAATCATTTTGAAAAGATTAATATATTAGTATAGTAAAAATAATTGAATTTTGAAGTTATTATGTAATTTTGTTTTCCGTTATTAATGTAACACTTTGTTTACGTACTAACAATTCTTATCTTTGAACTAAGATTCACATGGCCTGTCGCCTTGCGATGGGGTAATTTAGTCAACCACATTAATTAATCTATTATTTATGGCCACTAATTAATGTCTTTTTTTAAAATATATTTTTGTGTGTATATATATATATATATATATATATATATATATAAAATGTGTATCTTTAAAATTATAGGTAAAGATAATAAATAAATCGATCCACGGACGGACAACTACATAGAGTCGGGCCCCTGGCATTACTATCTCGCACTTTCATCATATAAAAATTATTATTTATCTACGTCTAAATAATATATCTCTCGCATTTGTTAGGATCGAAAATAATAAGGTGTCATGTGAAAGTTAGCAAAGCAAACCTCGAAAGATCATGAGTAAGAAGACAAACGAGAAATATATCAAAAGAACACAAAAATTTAACGATTTTGCTTTTTCCGGTGGAATAAATCGTTGTTGTTCCAGCGATTTTTCCATTTTGGTTAATATAAAATTTTATATACCATTTTGAAATTTTTGTTAATATTTTATACCATTTAGCTCCGAACTCTTACATTATGAATGACTAAATGTTGATTTAGCCACAAGAAACATACATATATTTATAAAGTCCTAAACTTTTTCTAAAAAAAAAATTATTCAAACAAAAAAAGCCAACATTTTGGATCCTCTACATAATCAATATTCCTTAAACTCATATAATGTACGTATTTATAACTTAAAACTGTTTTTAAATCCTAGCTTTAAAATTGGAGGATACATATTTAGCTTATTAAGTCGATAATTTCACTTTGAAAAAATAAAAATTAATTATTAAAATATACTCATAAAATATACATAATTGCTATATTTATTGAAACTTAAAAGCTATAAGAACTAACTTTTGCTATAAATGGTGATCATCTAAAATATGGCTATCATTCAATTTTTTGCTTTATTAGGAAATTAGCTAACTTTTAAAATTATCCAAATTTGTTTCTTCTTCTTCTTCTTCCCTTTTAAGTCGTCATTAATGACTCGAAATGTTGATAGAATTTTGATATACATACTGTAAATGTGAATCGTTTCAATCGAATTTTATATATATATATATATATTAGAAAAAATATTAGATGTTGAAAGAATTTTATATATAAAATCGAGATTGTTTAAAGGTGATTTTGAGTTGACTGAGATTGAACAGTTTATGCACACTTCATGTATATAGTTATATTATATTAAGCTTTTTAAGTGTATCATAATATATGATCAGTGAATATCTCAATTCTCATGTATAGATAAGTTGTATTGTATAGACATTATATTATATACTTTCTTTTTATAACTATTGAGAAGCTATATTGTATAGTTAATATTTACTTTGATTGCTTTCTATGATTTTCGGCTTCTATTTTTTTTTAAAAAAAAATATGACTATATTTTATTGTATATAATTTCTTTCTCTAGGGATGACAAAATCAAACTCAATTCTCCCGATTCGTATAAATTTGAGCAAATAATTTATTCGCTCAACATTTCAACCCATTAAATTGTGGGTTGATATGTAACCCAAATTGACTCGAGAGACGTTTATCAAATTATTTTTAAAAAACTTTTGTGTTTTTGTATTTTATATATCATATATAGTCATAATAAAAAAAAATTCTCTTAGGTACTAAAAATTGTAAAAGAACAAATATAAGCAAATTTGAATTGGACTGGTATGTAACATGACTCGTTCTATAACCCAGTACCCAACCCGTTTTAATACAAGGATAATTGTATAGAATGACAAACTAATAATATAAAATAAATATAGTAACTACCGTTTGATTTATTTGTGTTCCATTGCAAACTGTTTGTCAGTCTTTCTCTCCCTCATATTCTCGGTCGCCACTCTACCTTTCTCGCTCGCTTCCTGTCGCTCGCCTTTCTCGCTTTAGACAATAGAACTGTATAAATTGTGTTTCTAATTGTATAAAGCGAGAGAAAATTGTATATACACATGCAAATATACACTTATAATTATACAATAAAAGTACTCCCCTGCCCAAGTCTCTTTTGCCTTTCTCTCTTTCTCGTTTTATACAAATTCAAATTATATATAATTTTTCTCTTTTTTGTTTTATACAATTCGATTCAATTGTATATTTCTTGCCCAAGTCTCTTTTGTCTTTCTCTCTTTCTCCTTTTATACAAATTCAAATTGTATATAATCGTCATATACACTTATAATTATACAATTCATTTTATACACTTCATTTTATACAATTTTCTGCTCAAGTCTATTTCTCTTTCTCGTTTTATACGCTTTGTTTTATACAATTCACTTCAATTGTATATGTATAGAGAATTATACATATCAACTTATTGGGCCTCAAAACCATTTTGATCTGAGCCCAAATTAATAATCCAAAAACGAAGTAGGATGTCTGCAAATGATACACTTGCTCTTTTTGAAATGAATTCATTTATGAATATACGTTGTATACAAAAGAAATAGGGCACAAATGAATAATAAATAACTATAACTTGGAATTTTTTTCTTTCTTACATGATTTAATAGCCACAAAAATATGATTACATATATTAAAGGCATAATACATAAACGTATTAACTTAGCATTATTAACATTTATATCCTCTAATTTTGGGTGTATACAAGTAGACAGCTAAGTTTATATGAGATTGATCAAATAATCACATTTGTCCTACATGACAATTTTGTGTTCTACGTGACGTCTCTGTCTACTTATTCAATTTTATACAAGTTTAAGTGTCTACTTGTATACACCTAATATTAAATGGCATAATATCAGCTAAAGCCGAATTAAACGATATATTTACGTATTATGCATATATTTAACTTATAAGTTTCGAAAATCCCTACTTTTTATACGTTCGCATAAAATGAAACATAAGAACAAAATGTCAAGAAAATAATTTGCTTACTTAATACACCATACTTGTGAAGTTGTCATTTATATGAAGTTACAATTTGTAAGTGGAATATTTCAAAGCCAATTCACACAAATAAATTCCACATAAAATAGGCAGTACTATAATTTTATTATATTATAAATTGAAATAAGAAAGAAAGTCTCCTCTTGTGAGACAAAATTTCTGTCATTTTGCTACATGTAGTTTTCGATAGCAAATTTGGCTTTTTGAGATCATAGATTCCAAGAAAATAGTTAACTAAGCAGTTTGAAAAAAACGACTTATAAATTGAATCGAAAGAATGTTATTTGATTTATTATTATTGGATTAATGATTTTATAAAAAAAGAATTATTAAGTTATTAATTTGATATTGATTTTAAATATTACGTATATCGATAATATATTAAGGCGGTAGTAATTTACTTTTTTTTTTATCTATGCATAAATATCAAATTATAATTTCAATATCTTACTAGTTACTATTTTTGCCCTTTAGCTTTTAATTCGTAATTCACAATGACTTTGAGTTCACTATTTCACATTATACAAAACGTCAAAACCTAAAGTAAAAAGTACACCTTGTAGTTCTTTTCATATTAGTTATGATTGTTTCTGTTTTATGACAATTTATAAAGTTACGTTATTGTCTTGTCTTGTCAAATTTGTTAGAAAAGTCATATATTTGTTTAATAAGCCTTTTTTATATGTTAAATTGAAAATCGAACTTTTAAGGACCAAAATCGATAAATCAAAAATCTATTCTGAATATTTCTTCCGTCTATCACTACTTCTCCTCAGATCCACCATATCTAACCTCTTACATTTTCTCACTTGACATCTGAGCATATCTTTTTCACATGATCAAATCACCTAAATCTCGCTTCTCTCATATTTTCTATCACAGAGGACACTCTCACTCAATCTCGAATATCTTCATTTCTAATCAAAACCCCTGTTAGCCTAAACCTCCGTTAATAAGCATTAATATACAACCTTGAAAATAGGTCATATACAACAAAAACTAAAGAAAGATCATAGCTAGTAACACAAAATATATTCTTTCGTTGCCTAATAGTGATTCATCATCATTATTAGTTTCTTTTCCCATTTTGTTGTTCTTCTTCTTTCAGGCCAATCATCTTAATCATAGATTTAGATATTTGCACTAATTTTCTAATTAAAGTAGAAATTTTGTGTGGATAGAAAAGTATATCCTTGAATTTTTGCAATTTGTGATCAACCCTTTCGAAATCACCATCGAAAAGATAAAGAAAATACGTTTTATTTTATAAGATGAATTTGACCGTTAAAAATATACTTGTACCGTATCATGTTTTTACAAGTTTTTTGTATGAACTGTCTGATATGTTTTTTTATCTACCTAAATTATCATCAAATCGCACTTCAGCTATCAGTTATTTCATTTACTATCTGAACGATGATGATTTTATACTTGAAAAATGAACGACTAAAATATATAGCGTATAAAAAATATTTGTTTTAAAATCCAATTATGTAATGACAGCTTTCAAAACGACACTATAATAAAAATAATTTTTAGAGGCATTAAATATTAACATTAATAAAGAGTGCTAAAGTTTTTATCAGCATTAGTTAAGTGTCATCAAAACTAATGTCGCTAAAGACTTTAGAGACATTTATAAAGAGTGATAATTATCGCTAAAAATATATATTCAGCGGTAATTAAAAATTAAATGACAATAATAATTAATTTTATTGTAGTGTGAATAACATGAAGAAGTGATTCATCATAATTGTTTGTAAGATTTTTCTTTTCCAATTTGTTTTTTTCTTTCAGACCATTCATTTCATAGATTTAGATGTTTGCACCATTTTTCCAATTAACGTAGAAATTTTGTGTGGATATGAAAAGGATAAAAAAGGAAGTCTTTATTTGGGTGGGTTAAGTATTAAAAATATTTTTCATTTATTTCTCTTTGATTAAAATATTTTAAAAATTATCTCTTGTGGAAATAATTTTTTTTAAATAAAAGAAAGCATAATATATAAGTATATCCTTTAAATTAACTTCATTTTATATTTAGATTATTTAATTTTGAGTGTGCACAAGTAGACACTTAGGATTTTAGTATTGAACAGTTAGACAGATGAGCCCTATATGACATCGTACATGTAAGATACCCTCATTTTTTGTTCCGTCTTGCCTTCATAATGTTTTGCTATCACATATAAATAATTTTGTAGAATTTTTTCTTAGTTACTTAACAAATACAATAATTTAAGTAAGAAACCTATTTATTTAATAAAAGTACATTTTTTAGGAAAATATTTTCCTTGATACCAAATACACCTTGATAAAGATAGAATTTATGATTAAAACATATTTGAAGTATCATATTTTGTGAGCTTTCCACATGAACTATCTGGTGTTTACTTTTCCTCGCCTAAGTTATCACCATCTATTTATCAAATTACATATCAACTATCATGAGTTGTACTCTTTTTTTTCTATTTGATCAATATTGATATTTTTAGATAAAATAAATAAATAACTGATACTGAATATATGATTTAATAAATAACGGATGATAAGTTCAAATAAAAAAATTAATAAAACATGATAAAATTTAAATATATTTTTAATCACTCAACTCATAAAAATATTATAAATGATATATGTATCCTTTGAAAACTACCATTGACTTGTAGAAGTCTCCGCTCATCAATGGATGATGCACCAATAGCACCATCATTCAAGTTTCAATCACAATAAGGTTGTCTAATTAGACTAGGACTTGTCATTCTATTTCTATCTAATGGTTATTAATTTCCATGTTCAATAATAATTATGTTTTATACTATTTTAAAATGTTTAATAAAATTTATTTATAGAGACAGAGCTAGTTGGGAGTTTATTTAATTTAGATGAACTCAATAACTTTTCCGTAAACCTTATGTATTTATACTAGAAAACTAAATATATGTATGTGTTATGAAACAATATAAATTAAGCAGAAGAACAAAGTACGGAGAAAAAAAAGACTACTTATTCATCTTGAAGTATATTCAGGATTCATAGATCTTCTTTACAATGAAGGAAAACTCTTTATTCATAGGGAAAACTTAACTTTGTCCCCAAGTAGGATTCCTAACCATATCCTAAAAGGACTCCACATAATTATACATTCACTGTAATACAAATTGTTTATAACACCCCCTTGAATGTCGGCAGATTATGTGCCTCGTTAAAAATCTTACTAGATAAAACTTAGGGGGGGAAAAATCTAGTGAAGGAAAAAGAGTACACATATCTAATAATACACATTATGGATGCCTCATTAAAAATCTTACAAGGAAACCCAATGGGAAAAAATCTTGTGAGGGAAAAAGCATACATCGCGTATTAACTCCCCTAATGAGAACATCAATCCACATACTTGAATCTTCGTTCTCCAAACTTGTGCACCATCTTCTTGAAAGTTGTAGTTGGTAGAGACTTAGTGGATAAATCAACTTTATTATTACTTGAACAAAAATGTTGCATGTTGATATCTCCATTCTTGAGAGCTCATGAGTGTAGATTGACGAAATATGCTTACTTCTATCTCCTCCATTCAGGATCAAAGATTTCTGTAAGTTACTTACTATAACATCTTTAAGCAAATAATCTATTGTCTTTTGAAAACTTTTCAAAAGTTTCAATTCTAGTCATTAACTTGCATAATAATACTTGTATATGCTCTATGCATTTTGAATCTATTTTGATCCTTATGAGGATGATAAACAAGTTTTTCAAAACCTTGTTGTAACGACCTGTTTAGTCGTTTTGAGCAGCAGATTTTATTCTGGAAAAACAGGCTGAGGCGACGGACCCAACGACGGACCGTCATGGGCACGACGGACCGTCGCAGGGTCTCGTTTCAAAACACTTAGAAAATCTGAAATTGGGTACTGAAAATCGACTCTCTGAACTTCGTGACGGAATGGCAGGAAGGACCGTCACGGGCGTGACGGACCGTCACGGAGACTTCAGTGAAAATCCACTCTCTGAACTTTGCGACGACCTGCAGGACGGACCGTCGCAAGCACGACGGCCCGTCACAGGTTGCGCAAATCCCAGGCAGAATCAGATTTCCTTACACGTTTTAAGGGACGTTTTTGGACTATTCTTTCCTTAATTATAGATTTCGTGGGTTTATATTAATAACTCAAATTCTTGGGGGTTAAAAGAGGTAACCCTAAGTTAATTAGTGGGGTATTATCGCCATCTTTTATTCTTAATTTTATACTAATTAGGGTAAAAGAAAGAGGGTTTGAATAAGAAAAATAAGAAAGAACAAAAAGAGACAGAAAAAGAAAGAGAACGAGTAGAAAGAGAGAGAAACGAAGAGGATAGCAAGGATTCTGAGAAGATAGCTTGTTGATTTCAATTCTTCGGTGGAGGTAGGTTATGGTTATTTCATGCTATTCGTAGTAAACTCTTAATAGTGAATGATATGTGTTAGTAGTATTGTAAACCCTTCTATACGCTTAATTGTATGCTTGCATGAATGATGTGATTATGTAATTATTAATAAATAAGCATGATGAAGCTATTGAATCCCAAATCTTGAAAAGAAACCCTAATCTACTTTGATAATGATGATGCCTTGGTATGAAAGAAGGCTCGATGAATGAAAGTAGTGAGATTAGGGGATCGGGTGCCACGTTCCGGTACCAGGATAGAATATGGATCGGGTGTCACGTTCCGACACCAGGATAGAATATGGATCGGGTGCCATGTTCCGGTACCAGGATAGAATATGGATCGGGTGTCACGTTCCGACACCAGGATAGAATATATATGGATCGGGTGCCACGTTCTGGTACCAGGATAGTATATGAGGATCGGAGTGTCACGTTCCGACACCAGGATAGAATATGGATCGGGTGCCACGTTTCGGTACCAGGATAGTATATTGAGGAGCGGAGTGTCACGTACCGACACGAGGGGAATAAAGATAATGAATCTTGAAATATGATAATATATCCAATCTAATGAACTAAATTCCCAAATGAGTATGATGAGGAGGTGTGAGTCCTCATTGATGTGCTTGGTGTTGTAACCAAGGGTTATGGTAACTATAAATGCTGCATGTTAAGGATATTAGTTGATTTTATGATATTGCTTAATACATACTGTTCCCTATTTTGAGTTGGCCGATGATATCTACTCAGTACCCGTGGTTTGTACTGACCCCTACTTTTATGTTTTTCTTCTTGTTATTTGTGGAGTGCAGCAAATGTGCCGTCATCTTCGACTCAACAGTAACTCAAGCCAGTCTTCGTCACACCGGATCTTCAGGGTGAGCTAACGCGTCTAGCTTGGACTGGATCTTCTCCTTCATATCTTGATGCCTTGAACCTCCGGCATGGACTAGCTTCTTATGTATTTTTAGCTTTTAGAAACTCTTAGAATTAGTAGTTTAAAGTAGATGTTCTTGTGATGATGACTTCCAGGTTTTGAGAATAATAGATGTTGAATATTGATAGTTATTGAATTGGTTTTTATTAATGAGTTTAAGTCTTCCGGATTTGGGTCGTGACACTTGTATATGCAAAATTTTGAACCAATTGGATATTTTGATATCAGTTTTCAATTGACCACATTCAATATCGGATGTATGACATCTTCTAGTACCTAGATTGCAAGTCAAATAAGCTTTACGCTTACCAAGATGCACCATTCCATTTTTCACTTGATAATTATTTCTACACCAGCATGCTTTAATAGTCTTAGAATTTATACCACTATAATCTTTTACAATATTGCACGCTATTGTATAAAAGATATCGTTAACGATATATCATTTTGTATCGATTCTCAATACGACGTAACTTATTGAGATCTCATCACTTCATTAGTTTTAGTTAGCTACCTCTCTCATGAGGTTTCATAAAGTGTTATGTCGTAGGCTCTCCAAGAGCACATTATCTCCTTATTATGATTATTTTGATTCTTTGATCCTCCCTTTTTTTCAAGGATTATTTTACTCAGATTCGATCAGTCTATCACGCTTCATGCATCTAATAGACTCTATCCTTAAGGATATTTAATTTGAGTATTTACAACACTTGTGTTGCTTCTAATCTCCGCCTTATGTTGGACAAACAAACATATATCTCAATTTTTTTGGAGAATCTATCTTGTGCATTATTGTGTATTCATCGATTATATACTTCATATCAAAACAATCAGATAAAACAATTTGATCCCTGATCATAAATCAATTAAAAGAAATTTGATCATAATTTATTGTTCTAATGCACAGAATTACTTTTGTATGATATCATATTTCAGATCAACACATGAAGCTTTACTTCCACAAGCAATGATTTCTTATTCAAAGTTGTGCTCTTAGCTCAATTAAATTGCACAAACAATTTTGTGAATGTCAAAACTGCAAGTTGACAACTCGCACATGTGATTATATTATAGATGCATCTCTTTATCATATCACATACTAGGTGAACGGGTCCCTATTCAGCTTCTATACTTTTCAGAATTTAGGGATTTAGTCCCAATTTTAGTTGATCCAATCAACTTATCATGAGAACAGGCAACATAAAGAATTCTTAGATAATCTTCTAGTTCTTCAATGTATTTCTATTATTCAGTATGCACATTTTTTAGATGATCAAGATATTCATGCTAACTAATAAAATTATTAGTATTAGTAAACTTCAAATTTACTATATCATGTGCCTTTTGCTTTAGTAAATTTCTTATTTATTACTATTATATGAGAAAATTTCAACTTTAATAATTTGGGAGTAAATTTCAGATTGATTTTTTCTCAATTACTCTACCTCTTCTAAAGGTGAGTCGTGATCCTATCACTGAATAGATTAATCTGATTATTAGAAAATTATGTTTGTAATCATATTATTTATGGCAATACTTTTACAAACATCAATTGCTAAATAACAATATGCACACATGAGACCATTTAGAAGAAATATCTATTAGGACCATAAGTATCTAAACAATCCACTAGGTGGATGAATAGGTCCACACATATCTATATACGTTCCTAGAACGCGGGATTTAATCTCAACTTTCATTTATGATGGTCTCGCAATTAACTTGTCTTGCTAACAAGCAGTACAAGAAAATTCACCATTTGAAAGAATTTTTAGGTTCTTCCATGGATGTCCATTTTAATTTTTCATAATTCGTCTAAACATTATAGACTAATGATGTCCCAGAAACTCATGTCAAATTAAGAAAGTATTGGAATTAGTAAACTTCTTATTTATCATATAATGTGCCTCAATTGCACTAATTCTTATCCAATACAAGCCCGAAGATAAAGTATGAAACTTTTCTATAATACATGTCTTCTAAGAGATATTCTTGGCGATACCACATCATTTACCAAAGGTCGCAATCTTTCTCATGCCTAGCATGATGGCTTACACCTCATCCCCTTCAGAGAATGGATCTATATTTTTAGCAATTATCAAAAGTTCTCATTCTTCATGAATGGAACACAAACATGTGTGCATATCGAATTAAAATAGTTGTACCTCATTCCATATTCACGTGCATTATTCAATCACTTGTTTTCTTTCAGACATAATATGCACGACTATCACATTCACTTTAGGGAATGAAAGCTTTCAATTAAATAGGATTCATGATTACTTTTCATCAAAAGCACACTTTTTGCTTTAATAGTCAAAATATCATCAATATAGTGCATTGAGACTCAAACTCAACGTCTTATCCATATAAAGAGATTTTAGGCCATAAATCATGAGACTTAAACACAATATCTTATTATCATGGTGCATCAGGACTTGAATATGATGTCTTACACTTTTGGTGCGATTGAACGTAAATCCATCGTCTTATTCTTTTGGTGCATTAAAACTTAAATTTATTGTCTTACCCACAATGAGTCTCAACCTCAAGCCTTCAAAATAATTGTAATTTTATCACTTTTGATGATCATTAATATGATCATATATTATAATGCATACAAAATTGGGATTACTTATTTCTTATAATTAACACTAGTAATTAATAGATATAGCTTAATTAGATCACATACCTCATATGAAGATTGAAAACATACCTTTCACGCTACAAAAATGACCATTATCGGCATTTAATTCTTTATTGCCACTAAATATGTATTTTTAACGGCAATTGTCACTCTTTGCATATGTCTTTAAAGCCTTTAGCGACATTGGTTCTAATAACACTTAACTAATGCTGGTAAAAACTTTAGCACTCTTTATTAGTGTCAATATTTAATGCCGCTAAAAGTTATTTTTATTTCCGTGTCACTAAATTATGCTTATTTAATCATTAAAATAAATTAAGGAATTTCCTTTTCGATCGGTTAAAACTAAACGTATAAAAAGTCGACAAGTCTCTTTAAATACTTACTCCATATGGTACCTCCACATCTGTCACGTAATAATTATAACGTAAAGATAAATCATAAATTAATATTGCGACCTTATTACATAACTTATGCAAAATCTCTTTTGCATTTTTCCCGTCTTCTATCATAATTCTTTTAAAAATAGACTGATAACGTGTTAAGTAGAAGAACAAAGTAGGGAGAAGAGAAAAAACTACTTATTCATTTTGAAGTATATTCAGGATTCATAGATCTTCTTTACAATGAAGGAAAATCATTTATTTATAGGGGAAACTTAACTTTGTCCCAGGTAGGATTCCTAACCATATCCTAAAAGGACTCCACTTAATTAGACATTCACTATAATACAAATTGTTTATAACAATATATATATATATATATATATATTAACTCGTATATCTATAATAAAACCGACGCTCGTATTATTCAAGACATTGTATCTATTATATTCAAATGGTAATAGTTCTATTTGTAATTTCTTAAGAAGTGTGCAAAACTAATAATGAACCAGCATTACTGATGAAAAACGAGAGTACTAATTAGAGGACTAAAATTAATTTAATTTAATTTTTAAAATTAGTCAAATTCACTTTCGAAAAATGTAATATAACAATTAAAAGTAGACAGAAATATTTGTTACGGAAACAAGTCTTTAAAAATAATTAAAGAACTTTCTTAACGAAAATTGAAAAAAGGAAAAAGGGTCTGATATACCCCTCAACTTTGTCATTTAGAGCTGATATACCCCTTGTTATGAAAGTGGCTCATATATATCCCTACTTGTAAACAAATGGCTCACATATACCCTTTTCCTCTAACGGAAATGAAAAAAATAATAATTTTAGTCTAAATTTTTATTATTTTTTACTAAAAAATGTAATCTCATATGAGTAAATTCAATCCTCGTCAAACATATTTTTTTGACTTTTCTTTGTTTCAATGACTAATTTATAATTATTATTTTGATAATCAAATTTATTTATGTTTCACTAATATTCTTGTAAAACTTATTGTAGATGACCAAATTTTTTTCTTCGAATACGAAATTAAATAACAATACACAAAAAAAATAGTTTAATTTTTTTCTTTAAACTAAGGAATGAACGAAAATAACAAAATAAGAATAAAAAACTCAAATAATTATAATAAAAGAAGTCAAAAAATAATTTATGTATGAAAAAAATTAAAATATGGCTTGAACTTTGATAGAAGAATCATATATACCCCTAAATAATTTTTAAAAAAAATAGAAGTAATAAATATAAATTTAAAACTAATTTTTTAACTTCCGTTAAATGAGAGGTATATGTGAGCCATTTTGTAACGGCAGGGGTATATGTGAGCCGTTTGTATAACGATAAGGGCATATATGAGCCACTTTTATAACGAGGGGTATTCAATCCCAACCCTTTGACTATCCCCCTAATCCTCATCTCGCCTTCTTAGTGTTTTAATTTGCTGTCACATTTAAATAATATCGGAGAATATTTTTTTGCTTATCTACCAAACACTACAATATAAGTAAAAAAAACATTTATTTTACAGAAATATATTTTTTAGAGAAATATTTTTCTTCATATCAAATACACCTTAATAAAGATGTAGTTTATGATCAAAATTACTTTCAAAGTGTCACATTTTTGTGAATTTTCTACGTTCATGTACTATCTAGTGTTCACTTTTTTTGGTCTAAATTATCATCACCTATTCATCAAATTACACTTCAACAATCATGAGTTTTACTCTTTTTTCCTACTTAAACAATATTAATATTTTTCGGATAGAAAAATGAATAATTAATACTTGATAAATGTCTTAATAAATAATTGATAATAATTCAAATAAAAAACTTAACAATACATAGTAATTTAAATGTATTTGCGATCATTTAACTCGTAGAGATATAATAAAGGATATATGTATCCTTTGAGAAACTATCATTGACTTGAAATAAGTCTCTGCTCATCAATGAATGATGCACCAATAGCACCATCATTCAAGTTTCAATCACAAGTCTAGAAAGATTACGACCTTAGGGGACTTTCTTCTCTTTCTATGTAATTGGTTAATTTCGTCGGTCTAATAATAATTATCGATTATATTATTTTAAGATGTCTAATAATACTTATTTACTGAGGCGGAGTTAGATGAGAGAGATAGTGGGTTCAAACGAACATAATAATTTTTTTTGTAAATTTTATATATTTATACTAAAAAGTTAAATAAATAAAAATTAATTCATAAATCTCTAATAAAACTGATTAATAGCTTAGTAATAAGGAATAGTCATAGAAATACTTTCATACTAGAGTTGTGGGTCTGAATCCCATTATTAACAAAAAAAAATCTCTTTTTTTCAGAACCTCAAAACCCCTAACCCTAGCCCCGACTTTAATTGTTCATTTTATGAAATTAATGAATAATTTTATATTTAATTCTTAATTTACACTATTTTTAATTATAGTAATTTTTCTATTATATTTTTCAAGACATTATATCTATTATATTTAAATAATAATATAATTTTATTTATAATTCCTTAAGAAGTTTGCAAAACTAATAATGAAAAAATATTATTAAACAAAAAGAGAGTACTAATTAGATAACTAAAAGCATAGTATATAACTTAATTAAAGTTAAATATGTAAAAGTCAAATATTACTGAGATAATACAATAACAATGAGGCTAAAAATGATTATATATCCAAAAAAAATGTAATTGTTTATAAGAATAATTTTTCTTGAAAAGTACGTTGTGTTTGGATAACATGCATGATTTGGAATCTGTTTTTTTCGACAGTATGATTAATTTGCAAGTTGGACTGAATAAAAATACAACTTGCCAAAGCCGACTTTAGCCATTTGGATTAATTCATAGTTTACATTATGCTATTTTTTTTATTCGATATTTGATATTTATTTTAAAATTTAATTGATTATCGTTAAATTTCATTTTAAAAGGTAATGCATTCCTTGTTATAGACGGTTTCACAACCAGTGCTTGACTCAAAATTTTTGATTTAAAATAAAAAAATACATAATAATTCATGATTATTTAAATTTTTTAAAAATATTATCGTATGTTTAGATTAAATTTTAGAAAGATTTATATAAATATGATAATATTTTTAAAAAAATCCAAACATGCTATGGTATTACTATCTCTTTTATTAAATCACGACAAAATCTAACATGTCAACTCTCTCACTCTTCACGGAATGTCTTTAGGATTTAAACTTAATAATTTAAAATTTTAGTTTTATTATATATTTTTTAAAAATTAAAAAAATAATATTTAGTTCTTTCAATTAATAAATATTATTTTTAATTACCATGACAAAAGTACTACGTTGTAAAAAGGAATAGGAGGGAGTAATAATAAACCTATAAAATCATGTTTAGATTCATGTCCATATTTGCTAAGAAAGTATTTTTAATATCCAGGGACTGATTATTATATATATAAAGTATAAATTATTAAATTATTTTTACTCAATAAAGGTACATTAACTTTTTTCCTAAAAAATATTGTACATGTACCTTTTAATATTAAGAATATAATCAAACATAATTAACATTTTTAATTTTAAATTCCGAAAACCGATAATTAAGTATTTCAAAATTAATTTTTTTAAAGCTAAAATAATTTGGAACAAAAGGGAGCAATACTCAAATTCATTTGGTACCAGGAATAAAAGATAATTAATTTTTAATATATTTTTCCTATGTTAAAATTATATTATAATTAAAAAATAACTTACCTCAAAATTATAATATTATTTTGTCTTATTGAGAGTATTTAAATAATTAAAAATAACTTCTTTTTCAATTAAAATTTATTTTTAATACACATTTTAATGGTCATACATAGAGGCCAACCCCACACACCCACTTTTTTTAAGTGATAAAGACAACAAGATTATGAGGTCTTGAATTTTATTGAGGTACCCCCACCCACCCCCTCTAAAGTTCGATAATAAATTTAATCGAATTTAATAATTTTTACATAATAATTTAAAATTAATTAAAATTTAAATATTAATATATTGAAAATTACTTTAAAATCTTTAATTCATAAAATTAACATTTTGATTGTCTTCGATATATGCATTTCTAATTGGTTCCTCACTTCAACATAACTATACTTTTCTCTAATAAGAAAAATACATTCAAATATCCAAGAGTGGAGCTATCCTTGATTTTTAAAAAAAGGAATCAACCTATTTTTTTTAATTTATTAAAAAAGTATGTTATTTTCTTATGTAAACTTGTCACAAAAAAATAGTGTGACCATTTGAGGACCTTTAAGAATATTACTATAAAAAATATTATACATCTAATTCACTCGTTTGTTTTATTGTTGTATTAAAATACGTGATTATTTCATTTAAAATTTTTAATTAAAAGAAATTACAGTTTATTTATGTAATTAACATATTGGCAATAATCATCTATCAAAATTTCTGAAGTCAACAAAACTCGTAACGGAAATATCAACTTCATTCCAACTCATTCGAAACTCCTTAATGGAAATTTTGTCACCACACCCCTACCCTAATTTGTCAACTAATAACAACGATGTTTAAAGCTTTTCCATATTTCTTAAACCTCATATACATTAATCAAACTACATTACATAAATTAACAATAGAAAAAAATACTTGATTATCTATCCACAATAATCACCTATAAAAATTACTGAATCCAATCAAACTCAAAACATAAACATTGACTCCACCCCTCCTTGTAAATATTTTCTTAATAAAATTCTGTCTCCGTCATCGCTCTGACCCCATTTTATCTGTGATAACAATAATATTCACTCTTTAGTACACACTATACACAATTAATAAAAATTCTGTCTCCGTCATCGCCCTGACCCATTTTATCTATGATAACAACAGTATTCACCCTTTAATACACACTATACACAATTAATAAAAAATTCTGTCTCCATCATTGCCCCGACCTTTTATCTATGATAACAACAATATTGACCCTTTAGTACACACTATACACAATATGAAATCTTTATCCCCACTAGTACTCCCACTTTCATCAATAAATACCAATTTCCCAAATCCCAACTTCTAATTATTTAGTTTTTTTTCATAAAACACTAGAGCTATGGATAGATCCAATAGTGTTAATAGAAGAGAAATACACACAACAAATAGTACCAAAAGAATTCAAGAAGAGCAAGAAGTACAATCAGTAGAAAGGATATTTGAATCAAAACAAGTGCCATCATGGGAAAGTCAATTAACATTAAGAGCATTTTTTGTGAGCTTATTATTGGGAATTTTATTTACTTTTATTGTTATGAAATTGAATCTTACTACTGGAATTATACCTTCTCTTAATGTCTCTGCTGGACTTTTGGGATTCTTTTTTGTCAAGACTTGGACTAAATTTCTTGACAAATCTGGAGTTTTGAAACAACCATTTACAAGACAAGAAAATACTGTTATTCAGACTTGTGTTGTTGCAACTTCAGGCATAGCCTTCAGCGGTAAGTAATTCTTCATTGTCTCTGTAAAAAAAATTTATCTGTATCGAGTGCTTATGTTATCAAATGAATTAAGATGCACATGTATCTTGTATTTGTAGTTATGTTTTAGTGGTTAAAAAAATTTCCCTCTCTTTTTTTTTAATCTCAACATAAACTTATCTGTATTGAGTGTTTATTTCAAATCGATTGACGCAAGATATATGTTTGTAATTTTGTGTTGCCCGATATGGTTAGTTATTCTTGATTTCCTTCTCCATTTTTATTTCAGTAAAAATTTATTTGCATTGAGTATTTATATGAAATGAATAGTTATAAGACATTGTTTGTTTCTATGTATATTTTTATTTATGTTATTTTGTATTATTTATCGTGTTTCTCTTTTCGAAAGTCAATTTATCCGTGACATGTCTTTTAGTTGTTATAACTAATTCTTTCTGACCAAAACTTTACATTTATTTAATTTAGGTTAGGTGGAATAGAGGCATGATATATGTTTAAATATATAAATGTTTAATTTTTGAACCCATAATGCTTGGCCCATTGTTGTTTGTTCAAGTCTTTATAGAGATGGAGAATCTTTAATTAAGTCATAATTAGATATTTGGAATATTAAGTATTTTTTTTTAAAAAAATTATGATTAAAGAAAATATTTTTTGGTTTATATTTTATTTATTAAAAATACTCAACTATCATAGTAATAAATTAAACTAGTTTGATGTTAATACTAGTTTCACTTATTTTATTTCAACATATTATGAAAAGTTTGTCTTATTCTACATGTTACTAGTTGCACTATTGTTATCTTATATGATTCAACTTATATAGATTAATATTTTTCAGTATTAAATCAGTATTTTCTTTAAAAAAATAAAAAGTTAATTAGAAGAGAATTCAATTTAAATTTGGAGTCTTTTAGTTTAACTTCACAAAAAAGTGTTTGATTTAGCTGATGAGATGTTCCTACTTTAAAATTTAAATCATACTCTTTGTCTTATCTCATTTTATATGGTAGCATTTAATAGAATACGGCTTTTTATAAAAAGCATTTTGATATTCATTTATTTCATTTTATATGATTATTTTTAACGGAAAATGACTTTTTATGAGAAAAATCTGATTTTTTTTTGTATATAACAATAAATATTATCATGCCACACAAAAATATCACTAAAGATTAAAAAAAAAAATTATATAAATTTTTTTTTTTGAAAAAAGTGTTATACATAAAATGAGACTATGAAAATAATTGGATAATATGGAAACAACTTTCCATGAAGGTAGTGTTAATAAAAAAAAAGGGAAAAGTTTGAACTTTATTTTTGTCAAATCATGTGTTTTTTTCTCATTTTGCAATTAAATCGAAAATTAATATTGTTGAAATGTTGGTCTAGATACATTGTGTGTGATATTATTTAGTCCACGGGTATTTGGTGGGTTTGTGGACACCACACTATAATAAAAGAAATATCAATGAATTTTAAAATATTATCTTTAAAATAATTTTAAAAAATATAAAATATATAATCTCAATTTTAAATAATATTTTAGAATTTCTGAAAATAGATTTTGAAATAACAGTAAAGTTATTTCGTGTAATTTCTAAGCTACATAGTTAATTCGTGAAAATAACCACAACCATATATTATATTAAATCATTGATTCATTCTTCAAATTACAAATTTTTCTTAAATTCAATTAATACGAGATATTTTATATGGTGGTTAGTTATAGCTTACTTTATCATTTTGCACGGGCGAAAAGATGTGTTCCACTAAATGTAATTGTCCTTTATTCTATTTAAAATAATATATTGTTTTGATTTTCTTTTTTTTTTTAAATCTTGTGATTCAAATTAAAAGTGTGCATACTATTACATTTTGAATATTATAATTTTAGACTTGTCATTATCATTATTTTTTACTATAATAATTAAGAGATAGTCATTAAAAGGTCAAATGAGAATGTTAGAAGTTTAGACTTTTTTTTTACTAAATATAGGAAGGTTAAGTGACATTCTTTTATTTAGGTACCAAATTAGGAATTGTAACAAACTAAGATGCATGAATCTAAATAATTTTTTTTTATACTAATTACATAAAATCTTTTAAAGAATTCTCAGAAATTCTTGAGTTCTTAAAAAAAACATAATTAATATGTCACTAATATTTGGATTGAAATATAAGTGTGACCTTTTTGTAAATTTCATTAACGCAAAATATTTTATGCACTGACTTGTTATTTTAAGTTTAGTCAATTATAGTGTGTGAATACATGACAAATTAGAAGTCTTTGAAAGACAACTGGAGTGAGACTAGCTATTCATACTTGACTTGCTAGACACTTAAACAAACTGAAAAAATTGTAATACGTTATTTTTCTGTTTCAATTTATATAATATCAATTAAATTTTAAAAATATTAATCATGATTTATTTTATTTTTTCATTGTTAATTTTCATGACTATTGTATTTTTTTTTATGTAGTTTTCATATATGTGAATTATTCTTCATAAGAATTTTTATGATTGAAATTTAAAATATATCATATAAATTGAGACGAAATAAAATAATTCTTATTTTTTTTTTTTAGATAAAGTCTTTGCGTATGAATTATTGTCTCCGTAAGTGGTGGGGATTAATTTATAATAATGTTGACGATCATTTTCCACAAATTAATTGAAATAAAAACTCCATAGGGAAATCATTATGGCTTTAGAATATATTAAAAGTAATTATTTCCTTCATTTCATATTAGTTGTCATGTTTTACTTTTCAAGAGTTAATTTGACTAATTTTCGAAGTATTATATGATAGAATATTTCATATTCCAACACTATACATAAGTACTATAAGTTACAAATTTTATAGTATCAATATGATAAAAAAAATATATATCTTAAAAAAAGCATAATTGTTTTTTTATCTATTGGATTCTGGATTTACAAAAATACAACGTTTGAGCCAAAGCTATTGAAAGTTCCATCGAACCCATCGCTTTAAGGCTAGCTCCGCCCCGAAGTGAATACAAGTGACACTATGAATTGGTTCCCTCTTTAATATGTTGTTCATATCAGCTTGCATGTAACTTTGAGTTAAATGGATCGATGAAAAGAAGTCACCTAGCGTTATTTTAAATTGGTGTCCTCTCTCCTTAGGCAATGCATTATTAATTGTTGCATTTTAAGAATCATTTGGTACCTTATTTATGTGATAAAAGCATATAGTAAAATTCAATATAATAACTCTAATTTCTTCTGTATTTTACCTTTTGATCATGAGTAGGAGGTTTTGGAAGCTATCTTTTTGGCATGAGTGAAGTTATTGCTAAGCAATCAACAGAAGCAAATGCTGCAGATAATGTCAAGAACCCTTCTTTAGGATGGATGATTACTTTCCTCTTGGTTGTTAGCTTTCTTGGGCTTTTCTCTGTTGTCCCTCTTCGTAAGGTAAATTCGACATTTCTAATGCATATGTATCACATATTTTCAAGCGTGACGATATACACTTGTATATAATAGGAAATTAATGAGTCAGTTGTCATGTGAACGAAATTTTGATAGGCAAGTTAAGTTGTTAGGCATATTCTAACATAAGGTCTTCTAGTCAGCTTTGAGGTGCGTTTTGATAAACAATTTGTCAACATTAGTAACCGCGATATATTGATGCTATCATACGAGTTGCATTGTTTGACATAATGTGAATATATTCTCAGATTATGATTATCGACTTCAAGCTGATTTATCCGAGTGGTACTGCAACTGCTCACCTGATCAACAGTTTCCATACTCCACAAGGAGCTAAGCTAGCCAAGTGAGTCTTTTACACCATCAACGATTGCTTCTTATCGATGATAGTACTAATTGCTCGTCGTTGCAGGAAGCAAGTAAAAACTTTGGGAAAGTTTTTCACCTTCAGCTTCTTATGGAGATTCTTCCAGTGGTTTTTTACAGGAGGGGATGGCTGTGGATTCGGGAGCTTTCCCACTTTAGGTCTCAAAGCCTACGAGAACAGGTAAACGTTTGAATTTCCATTAATATCAACTTGTTTGTTTGGACTTATTATGCTATTGATACATTTCGCAATGTGTTTTCAATAACTTACACAATGTAGCTTGCCTAATTAGTTGGACTCGAATAAACGTTGAACTTCTACATCTACTGCAATATGCTCTTATGTTTTTGTATGTATATTGGGAAACAAGGTTATTTGTTTAGCTATGTTGCTCTGGCTCTCCAAGAACGTTGTCACACCCGTGTCAGTTCCTCCAAAAATGCACTACTTTTGGAGTATTTGGTACGCGCCTGGTGACATTTTTGAAGAGCCCGAGCAATATAGATTTTTCTATACTCAATTCTGTAACTTGGAAGCACTACTTTTCAATGTTTTCGACTTATTTTTTCTGATCAACCAGGTTTTATTTTGACTTCTCCGCGACATATGTTGGTGTTGGGATGATATGTCCATATCTAGTCAACGTATCGTTACTAGTTGGAGCAATCCTTTCGTGGGGTATAATGTGGCCTCTTATTGAAGACAGAAAAGGTCATTGGTACCCTGCTGATCAAAGTCCTACCAGCCTTCACGGCATACAAGGTTACAGGGTACGTACTCAATATGACACACGATGTTTTTAAATTAGCTCGATCAGATAAAAACTGAAAAATGAGGCTAATGGATTTTTCCGTGCTGCTCTTGTAATGCAGGTGTTTATAGCAATAGCTATGATCCTTGGTGATGGTCTTTACAACTTCATCAAAGTACTGGGACGAACATTGTATGGTATATATTGCCAATTCCGCGAGAAAAAAGCAGGTTTAGTCCTTCCTGTTGGTGCCCCGCGTGCATCCCCTGCAGAGGCATCTCTGTCTTATGATGATCAGATACGAACCGAGCTTTTCCTCAAGGATCAAATCCCTACGTGGGTTGCTATAGTCGGTTATGTTAGCATTGCCATCATCTCCATGATAACGCTTCCACACATTTTCCATCAACTTAAGTGGTACTACATTGTGGTGATATACATTTTTACACCAGCACTAGCCTTCTGCAATGCTTATGGAACTGGTCTGACTGACTGGTCATTAGCATCAACGTACGGGAAGCTGGCTATCTTCACCATCGGTGCATGGGCTGGGGCTAGTCATGGTGGTGTTCTAGCAGGATTAGCTGCTTGTGGTGTCATGATGAACGTAGTCACAACTGCATCCGACTTAACACAAGACTTCAAGACAGGTTACATGACGCTGGCTTCTCCTAGGTCGATGTTCATAAGCCAGATGATCGGAACAGCAATGGGGTGTGTGATTTCCCCTTGTGTATTTTGGCTATTCTACAAGGCGTTCCACGACTTAGGTATTCCAGGTTCAGAGTACCCTGCTCCTTACGCTCTAGTCTATCGTAACATGTCTATATTGGGAGTGGAAGGCTTCTCAGCTCTACCAAAGAATTGTCTCACATTATGCTACATATTCTTCATTGGAGCTATTGCAATCAACGCGTTAAGAGATGCTCTAGGAAAGAACAAGGCAAAGTACATTCCTCTTCCGATGGCAATGGCTATACCTTTCTATCTAGGATCATACTTCGCCATTGATATGTGTATCGGGAGCCTGATTTTGTTCATCTGGACAAAGATAAACAAGGCTAAGGCCGATGCATTTGGACCAGCTGTCGCGTCTGGACTAATATGTGGAGATGGAATTTGGACCTTGCCTAGTTCAATCTTAGCTTTATCAGGTGTTAATCCACCAATTTGCATGAAGTTTCTATCAAGGAAGGACAATATCAGAGTAGATAAGTTCATGCATCCTAAAGCTCGGTAACGTGTAGGTTCTATCGCGTTCTTATTGTTCTGTTTTTCCTCCGTATGTTCGATGTTTATATTGCTATGAACTTGCTATAAAGATGATAGAAGTAAAATTTACGTAGACAACATATTGAGCTTCATGTGTTAAAGTTGTAAATGTACACTACATAAGTTTACTGTACACTGTCATTGTTCACAGCTTTATATTTTGGTTAGATAATATGTATTTTGTAACCAAGTTTAAACTAAATATTTATGTAAAATTAATTGTCCGATAAAATAAAAATTCAACATTATTTATATATGCTCTATCAAACGAAAACTAATAAAATTTAGTCAGTTAGAAAAAAGAGGTCGGCATGGAAACAAAAGTTGCACATAGTACAATAATAGCTTTTTTAATACGTCATTATAACAAAGTTCACTCTTCTAAGTTTTATAGCAAATGAGAAAACAAAAGTTAATTGAAAATATTTGAATTTTCTTTAATTCCCAACTAAGGAAACGAAACGATCCCCACAAAAAATCATTATCAGAGTATGTATTTATTTTCTACATTTCCCTATACAGGATTTCACTTTTTTCCACACTATTTTTTTTTTTTAATATATTGCACTAAAAGTATATTAGTCTTGGTATAAATAATTTTTACGTTATCGGATCAAGTAAAGCTACCTATTCTTTTAACTATATAGTCTTACCAAGTAAATAAATCTAGATACACAGTAATTTTATATATCATTTTTTTTTTGAAAAATTATATATAATAGAAAACTAATAACCTAAAATAAATGAAATAGCTAAGTTTGATTTAATTGTGCTTCATAGCAAGCGTTAGCTAAAGTTTTCCAGACGTCTCTCTCCCAAAAATCTCGCTCGCCACTCTTCATTCTCGCTCGCCTCTCTCGCTTTATACACAGAAGTGTATAAATTATGTTTCTGTGTTGTATAAAGCGAGAGAAAATTGTATATACACATGCAAAAATATATATCTTCGTGTTATACATATAATTATACAATTTACAAACATTTTACTTTAGATATTGCAGAGAAAAAGGCCAACGAATTATACAATTGCAGTGAAATACAATTTTCTCTTGCTTTATACAACAGAAGTGTATATATTGTGTTTCTTTATTTGTATAAAGCGAGAGAAAAACATATATCTTCTTGCTACACACTTATAATTATGCAACATACATACATTTTAATTCGATTCAATTGAATGCAAAGCAAATTTTTTAAAAATATTGCAGCGAAATAGGCAGCGAATTATACAATTGTGCATTATACAATCGGAGTGAAATAGTATAGCGAATTATACAATTGCAGCGAAATAAGTCAGCGAATTATACAATTTAGGCCAACGAATTATACAATTGTATATGAATATAGAATTATACAGTTTTATGTTTACTATGGAGCGCAATTATGCAAAGTTTGCTATAACATACAAATATGATTTTTTCGATTGCTATATGTGAAAATTGCCTCTCTTTTTTTTTCCATGTGTATATGTTAAATCTTGAATATTTTTAGTGAAACTTTTTATTTCACTATTGATTATATTTATTGCTCTTTAGAGGGTATGATATATTATTACTGAACAAATAAAAATGAACGGAGTACGAATTACTATTCACCCTTTTATATATAATTTAAGACTTCGATTCTAAGTCTTCCTTGTAACTTCTCATCATCTTCCTCTTTCTTCCTTTTAGCCTTTGGAATCTTTGTCACTTTTGGTACAGTATATAAAAACACTAATATTGACATCAACATGTAATATTATTAATATAAATATATAACTTTCTTTTTAAGTTTTAGCAAACAAAAGAAAACGAAAAAAAAACTATATATTATAAGTTTTCCTTGTAACTTCTCTGTTTTTTTCATCTATTTTATTTGTTGACTATTAGTCCACCTTATTGAAGATCTTTATAATCTTTATTCCACACTTTTTCTCCTTTTTTATCCTATGATTGTACGGAATAAATTATTCTTCTAAATTAAAGTTACTTGTCATTTTCGACATTTATTTTTTACTATACTTTCATCATTTTTGTTGAATGCAGCAGTAGAGAATATTTTGTTGCTTCAATATAATATAAAGTTATATTAGTAGCTACAAGATCATAAATATAAAGGTAAATTTTTTTTATTTTTTATTTTAAAAATTTATTTGTTATTGCATGTTGATGATCATGATGTACATGTTGTTGATTTTTTTTAAATTTTTTTTTTGTATAATTTTGATTAATATTAGGGGAAAATGGCTACTACTACAAAGAAGAAAACAGAGAAAACAATTCCTGGATTAGTGGATTTGGTGTTTTCTTGGTCTTTAAAGGATGTGTTGAACAAAGATCTTTACAAAGACAAGGTTTGAATTCATCTTTCTTTTTTTGTTGTTTATGTTGCTCGGACTTTTCGAAAATTTTGATGAGCTTTTGTTTGATTTTTTAAATAGTACAATGTGTTTTTAGAGGACCTGACATAGGTACGATAACATTTTTGAAGAATCTGAGCCTAACAATAGTATGTTATATATGAACACATTTTATTTTGTTTGAGTCAAAATCAATGTGTTTAGTTGGTTGAAAGATAAGTTTCTCCGGCTCATTAAAAATGTTGTTAGCTGGATATCGGATCCTCTAAAAATAGTGTGTGTCTGGATGATCCGACATGGGTCAAAAAACATTTTTGGAGAGTCTGAGCAACGTTACAAGTTGTTATTAGCAATTCATGTCAAATGTAGTATCATGAATTGTACTATAATTTTAGTTTTTGAACTTTTGTGTCAAATTTATTGTAATTTGTTCTGTTTCGATATGTTAGGTGAAAGAAATTCCAGAGACGTTTGTGTCGATTGATCATTATTTGAAGTCATACGTTACTCCACTTCTTGAAGAAACACATGCTGATTTGCTCTCTAATGTGTCTGCTGTTTCGCGGGCACCTGCTCTTGAGGTTGTTGATGTGAAAGTATCGAAAGATTTTAACCCTCCGAAAGGTTTATATTACAATATTTTGTTGAGAAGAAATCAAAATAGAGAGGTGGGAGAGAGTAATGAATCAAAGCATGAATCGAAATATGAACCAGAAGTTGGTGATTTGATTGCACTAACAGATGTGAGACCACGAAGAATGGAGGATTTAAACAGGCCTAAGAGATCATACCTCATTGCTATAGTTCAAGGTATGAATGATGATGGTTATAGAATACCTATCTTGTCTTCACAGCTTATTCCGTTTAAGAAACCGGATAGGGAAACAGGTGAACAAGGGGACAAGCTTTTTGTTGTCTATCTTTCTAATTTGACAACAAACATTCGAATATGGAATGCATTGCACTCAGACCGGGAAAATTCAAACTTTAATATCATTAAGACCGTGATGAGAAGTGATGATTCGGATATTGTAAGTACTTTTTTTCAACTTTACTGTTATAGTGATCATACGTTGAAATTGTATCATTAGTCTAGCATCTAATAAACATTTCGTTTGTAGGGTGATCAAGTAGACTGCTCCCTTTGTTCCGTTAGAGAAGCAGAAACTAATATAGCTATATCGAGTTCAAGAGCCATCGCTCAGTCCTTTGAGCTAGATAGTGCTCAACAAGAAGCTGTTGTAAGTTGTGTTGCTACAAGAGAATGTTCTCACCGGAATATGGTTAAGTTAATTTGGGGTCCTCCGGGAACTGGAAAGACAAAAACAGTTGCTTCTTTACTTTATGTCCTGTTAGAAATGAGGTGCAGGACTTTGACTTGTGCGCCCACGAATGTTGCTGTGTTGGGAGTGACTAAGAAGCTGATGCAGAATGTACAGAGTTGTTTCCAATACGACACGTATGGTTTAGGAGATATTGTCTTGTTTGGTAATGGGGAACGAATGAAGATTGATGATCATGAAGATCTGTTTGATGTCTTTCTTAGTAACCGTGTTGCTGCACTTGCTAGCTGCTCGTCTCCGATTAGTGGGTGGAGAATTGGTATACAGTCCATGACATGTTTGCTCGAGAATCCTGAAAAGGAATATCGCAAGTACTTAGAGAAACTAAAGGACAAGGACCGTGACGGTGATGATAATGCGGAGATAGATGATGAGGAAGAGGGAAAAAAAGGAAGTGTTACTAGTCAAGAATCTAGTTCGAGCAATGATCAAGGACTCAACAAGAACAAGAAGAGTGAGTTGTGGAAGAAATTTGTTGTTGAGACCTTAAAAGAGAACAAGAAGAAAGATAAACAAAAGTCTCGAAGGGATAACAACTCGAAAGAAGGTGAAAAAGCAAACAAGGTCAAGAACAATGGGGAGGCGAGCAACAAAGAAGTAATCGTGTTGACACTTGATGAGTTTGTGAACAAAAGATTCAAATGTATACAGAATCAGTTAACATTTTGCTTAACGAGCTTGTATACGCATCTACCTACTTCTATCATTTCACTAGAAGTAGCTAAGGAGATGATCAGACTACTTGAGATGTTTCAAACTCTTGGAGAATTGTTTGCTACTGTGGAACAATCTGAAGGATTAAAAGAAATTCTACCGGGATTTGCTACAAAGAATAAGACAAGACGTTTAAATATTCGTACAACTAAAACAGAATGCCTAAAAGTGTTGAAATTTCTTAACGAAAGCATCTCTCTTCCCGATTTCATTGAGGACTACCAGATTCGAAGTTTTTGTCTGAAAGGTGCATGTTTGATTTTCTGCACAGCTTCTAGCTCGATAAAGTTGCACACAGAAGGAATGACACCACTCGAGATGGTTGTTATTGATGAAGCTGCTCAGCTGAAAGAATGTGAATCCACTATTCCGTTACTACTCCCTGGTCTCCGCCATGCTATACTCATTGGTGATGAAAAACAACTGCCTGCTATGGTTCAGAGCAAGGTTATTAGTTAATCTCTTTATGACTTTTTTTTTTAAAATTTACTGTGCTGCTCTTTTGTCATTGACAGCTAGTATCTGTTATATACAGATTTGCGAGAAGGCTGAGTTTGGGAGGAGCTTATTTGAGAGGCTGGTAACTTTGGGACACAAGAAGCTTCTTCTTAATGTTCAATACAGGATGCATCCGAAGATAAGTTTGCTCCCTAATAGAGAGTTCTATCAGAAGAAAATCATGGATGGTCCTAATGTGAAATCAGCTGCATATGAAAAGAGATTTCTTACTGGAGATATTTTTGGTTCCTATTCGTTTATAAATGTAAGTGGTGGAAATGAGGAGCACGATGACAAGCACAGCTCAAGAAATAAGACAGAAGCTTTTGTTGTAGCTGAGATAGTTGCCAACCTTCATAAAGGTAATGCACTTATCTTTCAAGGATTTAATTTCTGCGTAAGATGAATGAAACGTGTTGGCATACCTAATAAATATTATCTTACCTACAGAATATATCTCTTCGAAACAAAAGGTCCGTGTTGGATGTATATCTCCTTACAAGGCTCAAGTTTTTGCTATTCAACAAATTCTTGGCAACAAATATAGCACAGATGTTAAGAGTGACTTCTCTGTGAATGTACGTTCTGTTGATGGTTTTCAAGGTGGTGAAGAGGATGTGATAATTATATCCACTGTTCGTTGTAATGGGAGTGGATCGGTTGGTTTCCTCTCGAATCTTCAAAGGGCAAATGTAGCATTGACTCGAGCAAGGTTCTAATTTGGTGAACAACATTACACATAACAGATGGTTTTTGATATTCTTAACTGTCAACTTTGATTCTTATGTAGGTATTGCCTTTGGATATTGGGAAATGGTACAACTTTGGTTAACAGTGGTTCCATATGGAAGAATTTGGTTGTTGACGCCAAGGTTCGCGGTTGTTACTTTGATGTTACTGAAGACAAGCGATTGAGTCAAGCAATTTTGGACGCGACCATTGAACTTAGCCAGCTAGAAACATTACTCAAAACAGATTCACTGATATTTCAATCAGCCAAATGGAAGGTATGTTGCTTCATTTAGCCTATAATATGAATATTTGAGTTCTATTCGCGAACGGAGAAATTACGAGTTTTTTGCTGTTTTAACTCAACAGGTTATATTTAGTGAGGATTTCTCAAAATCCATTGCCAGAATTAAGGATGTTGAGATAAGTAAAGAAGTGATTTCCCTTTTGGTGAAGCTTTCGAGTGGTTGGCGTAAGGCAGAAAAGAAAAACATGTTCAGCAACAAAGGCGGAAATTCTTCTGGATTGTTGGAGGAGTATTTTGTCAAGCACCTAAAATTGATTTGGACCGTAGATATTCAGCAGCAGAACTCTACATACCTTCAAGTACTAAAGATATGGGACATTTTACCAGGATGTCATATACCAAAGTTTGCTAAGAATCTTGACACCCATTTTGGTCAATATACCGTTGATATGATGAATCGATGCAGATACAAACGCGTGGAACGGTACAAAATGTCTTGTATTGTTTCTCTGGTCTACATTTCTGTCAATTCTTACAAGTACATTTTAGGATAATCGAATTAGTACTCCACGAACATGTTTTACTCACAAGTCTTCATTTTTCTGCAGAAACTTTGTATTTCCTATGTCTTGGGTAATTGAAGGAAATGTTGTCTCAACAACAACCTCAGCTCACAGTAACCGGGATGACAACTTGGCACGCCATTTGGCAGCTATGAATTTGAGGGATAAACCAGGATCTTCGAGAAGTTCCAAGTGAGTAGTACTACACGAAAAAAATGAAACAGAACTCAGATGTATGTTTTTTTGGTGTTAGATTAGTCTAGTACTAACTTTACTCAACTGTTATACCAGTAAGTCCAAGAATAAGAGAGGAAAACTATTCCGCGAATCAAAACAGAACCAACTTGCTGAAGATTTCATGGAAAAGTATATGCGCAACAAGTCCAAATAGAAGTGTAAACATCGCGTAATACAGGTAAAACATGAAACAGAAAAGAGTAACACTAAATACATTGTCATATCTACTACGTACTTCCTATGTTTCAATTTAACTGTCTTAGCTTGACTATCTGCGAACTTTCTTAACATTAAATTCTGTTTTTTTCTTGGCAGTTTTTTTGGTGCAATTCACTGCCTTCATCATGTTAATACTGCAACTGATCTGGTGATGTGATCCTATAGTTTTTGAATCCTACGCGTTTGCTGAGATGGTGTCCATGAGTACTGTAATTATTAGTTACGATATTGTTGAAGTGAAATGGCTTGTTAAATGGACATGCTGATCTTTAAAATGTAGAAAAGACCTTATATATAATACAACTACAAGGTCTTAGTATTTGATTGTGCCTACATTGTGAAAATTCCATTCTGTTTTATATTCATACACCATACCATGGTTCCTAGTATTGTAACGGACTTATTCCATCAATGAATTGATGTTATATACTTGGACAATATAACTACTTTTTTGCGTAATTTAACATGTTATAATAACTGTTATTAAGACTATTTGACTCTCTGAGACGCCTATATATATTTCTACAGTGATAGATTAACAGTCAAATTTTATCAGCATTAACTAAGCAAAGCTAAATGGTATATTTCTAAACTCGCTAGTGAATCCATATGCAAAAGTGACAGAGAAAGTGCTAGACAAAGTAAAAATGGACGGACGAAATATTTTTGTAAAATAACATGACGAATCTATGTTTGAATTTACAGTCAAAATTAAAAGATTTGAATGTTAAAATCCGAACAGTGTTACATAATTAATTGAGATATATGGAAGAGTAACATTTAATTAATGTTGTCAATATAGGTAATCCCATCCATGCATGGAAATTGTGTAAAACTCTATAATTCCCAAGGAAGAAAATGAGGAGACTTTTGAAAGAAAGAAAAAAGGAACTCTTAATGTATTTTCCTGTTTTAATTTCCGATTTACTTAGCTAGTAGAAACTCCTAATCTCATAAGAAGAAGAAATAAAAGGTAATTAAACTCCCTTCTTTAATTTTGTTTTTGCTTGTGTAAGGTTAAGATGTTTAATTAATTAATTTATTTTAATGACAATTAGGTGGAAGATCATGTCAACAACAACAAAAGAGAAGAAGAAACCAATTCATGGCTTAGTGAATTTGGTGTTTTCTTGGTCTTTAAGAGATGTACTCAACAAAAATCTTTACAAAGACAAGGTTTGAATTTTTACTTTTCTAGTAAACCAAAACAATTATTGTTGACAAAATGAACGTGCTCAAAGTTCAAAATATGAAGAAGTAAACACAAGAAAATATCCAGTTATTATAACATCTACTATATATATAGTGTAATTTTTTGTCGTAAGGTTCCTCCCCTGGTCATCAAGAGAAGTTAGCTTTTCGTTGTGGTCCAAATCTTGTATTTGTATAAACAACTAATTGAATATGTAATAGTCTCTTGAATCCATAAACTTCAAATTGTCACTATGTATTATTAAGTAAAATACTATGTATGTTGTAGGTGAAAGAAATACCAGAGACATTCGTGTCGATTGATCAGTACTTGAAGTCATACATTACTCCACTAGTTGAAGAAACACATGCTGATTTGCTCTCATGTATCTCCACAGTATCGCTTGCCCCTTCCGTTGAGGTTCTTGATGTTGTAACATCAAGAAAGTTTGAGGCTCCCAAACATCTATATTACGAAATTTTGATTAAGAGAGCTAAAGAGGGAGAGAAAAGTAAAACAGAATACAAACCAGAGAATGGAGATTTGATTGCATTATCAGATGTGAGACCACGAAGAATCGATGATCTGAACAGACCTGAGAGATATTTTCTCATTGCCATAGTTCAAAACATGGATGATGAAGACGATGAAGACGATGAAGACGATGGAGTCTGGATACCTATACTGTCTTCAAATCTTATTCCATTTCAGCGACAAGACAATGAAAAGGGTGAACAAGGGGACAAGCTTTTTGTGGTTTATCTGTCTAATTTGACAACAAATATTCGAATATGGAATGCTTTGCATTTAGATCCTGATAACGCAAATCGAAAGATCATTGGGACTGTGTTGCAAAGTGATGTAGCTAATGTAAGTTATCGGTTATGTGTTTATGTCACAAGTCATTTCCGGGGGAAATATATTCCATGAGAAATGACTTCCGTCGTACTAAACACACTCATCACATTTTTTTCCTTCTTAATCTTGTTATTCTTTTATTCATGTTGATTTTGATCAATGTCAGGGTGAAGTAGACTGCACAGATTGCTCTGACAGAGAAACTAAAACTGATGTTTCTATCATTCAGTCCTTTGGTCTAGATGATGCTCAACGAGAGGCTATTCTAAGTTGTATCGCAACAAGGGAATGTGATCATCGGAATATGGTTAAGCTAATTTGGGGTCCTCCAGGAACCGGGAAGACTAAAACAGTTGCCTCCTTACTATATGTTCTGTTCAAGATGAAATGCAGAACTTTGACATGTGCTCCTACGAACATTGCTGTTTTGGGAGTTGCAAAGAGGTTGATGCAGCATGTACAAGACGGTCTTGAATATGACACGTATGGTTTAGGAGACGTTGTTTTATTTGGAAATGGTGAAAGAATGAAGATCGGTGATCATGAAGATCTGTTTGATGTGTTTCTTGAGTACCGCGTTGATGTTCTTGCCAGCTGCCTGTCATCAAAAGATGGATGGAAAAGTAGTGTACAATCCATGATATGTTTGCTCGAGGATCCTAAAGAGCACTACCGTAAGTACTTAGAAAAAGATGAAAATAAGGAACATGACACAAGTGATGATGAAGAGGAAGTAGAAGGTAACATTACCAATGAACAATCTAGCTTGAGCAACAAAGATGGGAAGATCAATGCTCATGGATTAGTAGATAAGCATACGAAGAATAGGTTGTGGAGTAAATTTGTTCTTGAACCCTTAAAAAAGAACAAGAAGAAGGCTTCAAAAGATAAAAAAAGTTCTCAACGGAGGAACAACTCGAGAGCAGAAGGGGATTCAAGTAACAAAGAAGCCAATGCTTTGACATTTGAGAAGTTTGTTATCAAAGAATCAAAATGGTTCATTAACCATTTATTGTTTTGTCTGCCAAGTTTGTATACACATGTACCTACTTCTGACATGCCACTAGAAACGGCTAATGTAATGTTCAGGCTTCTTAAGAATCTGCAAACTCTTAGAACATTGTTTGCTACTACAGAAACATTTGAAAGATATAAGGAAGTGCTTCTTGGTATCGATACAACAAATAAGGCGAGGCGTTTTGCTAACTTGTATGAAAGTAAAACAGAATGCCTTGAAATGTTGAAATTCCTTAACGAGCATCTCTCTCTTCCAACTTTCAGTAAGAAATTTAAGCCCCCTCTTCAGAGTTTTTGTCTGAAAGGTGCATGCTTGATTTTCTGCACGGCGTCTAGCTCATCAAAACTACTGAACATGCAAGGAATGTCACCACTGGAGATGGTGGTAATTGATGAAGCTGCTCAACTGAAAGAATCTGAATCCACTATTCCGTTACAACTCCCTGGTCTACGTCATGCTATACTCATCGGAGATGAAAAACAATTGCCTGCTATGGTTCAGAGCAAGGTTTTCAAATAGTCTTAATATTGAATGTTCTTTCATTACATTACTGCTCTTTCATAATTTACCATTAGTGTCTGTTGTTGACAGATTTGCCAGAAGGCTGAATTCGGGAGGAGCTTATTCGAGAGGCTGGTAATATTAGGACACAAGAAGCAACTTCTTAATGTTCAATATAGGATGCATCCAAAAATAAGTCTGTTCCCAAACAATGAGTTCTATCATAAGAAAATTATGGATGGTCCTAATGTGAAAGGTGAAAAATATGAGAAGAGATTTCTTACTGGAGATATTTTTGGCTCGTATTCCTTTATCAACGTAAGTAATGGAAATGAAGAGCAAGATGAAAGATACAGCACGAGAAATAAACCAGAAGCTTTTGTTGTAGCTGAGATAGTTTTCAACCTTCATAAAGGTACGTAACACACGACTTATCTTTCAAGGATTATGTTTTTTGTTCTTTGTAGTTGGCATACGTGATAGATATCCTCTTACATACAGAATTCATCTCATCGAAACAAAAAGTTCATGTTGGTTGTATATCTCCTTACAAGGCTCAAGTTTTTGCTATTCAACAAATTCTTGGAAAGAAATATAGTACAGATGTAAAGAGTGACTTCTCTGTGAATGTACGTTCTGTTGATGGTTTTCAAGGCGGTGAAGAGGATGTTATAATTATCTCTACTGTTCGTTGGAATGGCAATGGATCGGTTGGTTTTCTTTCTAATCTTCAGAGAGCAAACGTAGCATTGACACGAGCAAGGTACTGTCTTTGGATATTGGGAAATGGAACAACTTTGGTTAATAGTGGTTCCATATGGAAGAATTTGGTCATTGACGCCAAGACTCGTGGTTGTTACTTTGATGTTACTGATGATAAACGATTGAATCAAGGAACTTTGAACGCGACTAATGAATCGTTGAATGATATGAGACCAAATCAGAACATTAAATGGAAGGTATGATGAATATTTCACTTCTCTTTCACTCTTCCACGTGACATGTTTAAGACCAAAATAGAACACATTCTACATAACGTAGATATAACACGTTCTTTGCTGTTTTAACTCAACAGGTTATATTTAGTGAGAATTTCACTAAATCCATTGCCAGAATCAAGGATGCTGAGATAAGTAAAGAAGTGAATACTCTTGTAGAGAAGCTTTCGAGTGGTTGGCGTAACTCAGAAAAGAACAACAGGTTCAACAACAAGAGAGGAAATTCTTCTGTACTGTTGGAGGTCTACAATGTAAAGCACCTAAAGTTGATTTGGACAATCGATATTGTGAAAGACAACTCGAGATATCTTCAAGTGCTAAAGATATGGGACATTTTACCAGGATATTATATACCAAAGTTGGCAAAGGATCTTGACATCCATTTTGGTCAATATACAGTTGATATGATGAATCGTTGCAAATACAAACGTGTGGAACGGTACATACATGTCTTTTGATCTCATTTTGTCCCTCGATTTAGCTTTTATACACTGACAGAGTAAAAGAATCTCCGATTACCTAATAATAATATAGTACTCCATGAACATGTCGAGTCGTCTCAACGTGTTATTAAGTCGTTGACTTTACAGCTAACTTACACCAGAGTTCATTTTTCTGCAGAAACATTGCATTTCCAATGACTTGGCTAATTGATGGAAGTGTTATCTCAACAAGAAGCTCAGCTAATAGAGATCGAAATGACAACTTGCTACGTCAATTGGAAGCAATGAGTTTGAGGGATGAACCAGGATCTTCAAGACAGTAAACAGTGATACTAAATATAATGTCACATCTACTACTACTTCTTAACGTTTTTAGTTTAACTGTCTTAGTTTGACTAGCTACAACATTTCTTAACGTTGAATTTTGTATCACCATCATGTTAATTTACTATGTAGCTTGGATCCACATATATATATATATACAACTCTAAGATCTTAATATTCAATTTTGCCTTCATTGTGATCTCCATGTTGTCCTATATTCATATAGATTTATAAATTAGGACATGCTTATTCGAATTGTAATGCGTATATATATTCCCTTAATGAATTTCAGTTATATACATAGATAATAAGTAACACGTTGTAATAAAAAATTCGTAACAATCTGTTATAGGTTAACTATCAATGCCATTTACATGAAGTTATTTGCAATTACCTTTAGAGTAATATTTTATTTGTGTAATTACTTTTATACTATCGATACATATAACATAACTTCATCGCAATATGAACATGACTCAACAAAATGGTATTAAGAACCAGAATAGGCACATTTTGTGCCTCAACATAGTCTATTTCTACCATATTTTACGAGTTCGGTAGAACTCAATAATTTTTCCTCAAATTTTCTCTATGTGTTTAAACATTAATTTAATATATCCTATAAATAATTTAAAACCAAATAAGGTGTGTTTTTATAAAATCTTGAACAATAGACTCAAAATCCTAGCTCCACTTTTAATTTAATGTATTATGTATTTCATTTACATCAACGTGGACGTGCCGGAGTGGTTATCGGGCATGACTAGAAATCATGTGGGCTCTGCCCGCGCAGGTTCGAATCCTGCCGTCTACGATTTTGATTGTTAAAGATTTAAATCTGGATGCACATCTAATTACGAGAATAATTTATCGTCTTATTAAAAACTATATTTAAGTTTTTTACTAGAGATAATTTCTCATTTAGGTCTTAATTTTTCCTTATTATTTATTATAGTTATTTTTCAACACATTTTCATAACATTTAATTTATTATATTAATATAGTGAAATAGTCTACGATTTTGATTGTTAAAGATTTAAATCTGGATGCACATCTAATTACGAGAATAATTTATCGTCTTATTAAAAACTATATTTAAGTTTTTTACTAGAGATAATTTCTCATTTAGGTCTTAATTTTTCCTTATTATTTATTATAGTTATTTTTCAACACATTTTCATAACATTTAATTTATTATATTAATATAGTGAAATTGTTGTTCTATTTTTTGAAAAAAATATGTCAAATCAATAATGAACATGTTAAAAATAAAATACTATATGCTTTTAGTGAGTCATTATTTTCGCATTCCAGCCAAGGAAAAAATGAGAAAAGATAATGAAACAAAATATATTAAATACCAACTTTTTCTTTTCTGTTTAATTTCCAATGAAGAAAAGGAAACGACTAGTTTTTTTTAAAAAAAAATAATATATCACTTCACATTATTGTTTAATGTACTACAATACCTATACATAATGAATTATTTTTTAGATGATCCATTTAAGTTCACCTACAAATCTTCTTCAAAATATTTCTGAACTATCATTATGTATGTATTAACACACACTATCATAATGAAATTTACATAAATTAACAATTGATAAATTAATAATCGATAAGTAAATTATCTTAATGGTTTTACAACGATTTAGCATATCGATAACTAATAAATTAAATCGATAAATTTCAAAATCGAAATGAACCAGTAAAAATTAAAGCTTTTTTGGTAAAAAAAAAAAAGATTTTCTTACATAATTAAAAATGTTGTCCTTCAATACTTGTGATAGTTCAAGACGACTAGTTTGTCCTTCACTCTTAATTGAGATGTTAATTATGTGGTAATATCAAAGTTATGATAGTATTAGCTTTGACATCAAATACAATTATATCAAAACATAATAGTAACTCAATTTATTTAGATATTGAACATCGAATTTTTTTTAAAAAAAACAAACTCAACTACTACAACATTAGTTTATTTTTGGGATTTGTTGTGATAAAAAGCAAAACTAAATTAAATTAATTTGTGTTCATCTATAGAAAATTTGAGTTCAAAAGATCATTAAATTTATCAAATTTCGTAAAAAATGTGAAATTTAAAATGATTGACACATAAATAAAAATGGAGGGAATAATAATTTATTATTAAATAGAGATCTAAATTAAGTTGTTCATTGTGTACATGATAAGTTTGTGTTCTCTTGTCATCTCTTTTATTATTTTAATTAGTTGAAGATGAACTTGTGCAAAACTATGATTTGTTAATTTTTTGTTCTTTTTTTGTGTATTAATCTAATGGCTTGAGAAACCAAAATTTACGTTAAAGTACGGTATTCCTAAATTTGGACATAAAAAATTGAAATTACTTTTTAAAAAATAAAAAAAGTACTATACATTACATAGTTAACAAGTTAAAATATCTAAAAGACATGAAAAAGAAACTGATCAAAGAAAAATTTGATTTATTCTTGAAATTTTAATTGTGTTATATAAATTGAGATAAAGTAACATTTTACTGTAAAAGTTCAGTTTCTATAATAATATACTCCCTCCATTTCAGATTAATTAAATTTTTGAGGTGTTTCATAAATTAGGCATAACTTTTCATTTTTATCTTTATTAACTAATGTCAAAATTATAATTAAAATAACTAAAATTAATTAATAAGTAATTTCAATACTAACTTATGAAAGGTAAAATTGAAAGAATGTTCTAAAAGTAATTTTGAAAACTGAACAATTAAGTGAATTTAAAAAATGAAAGATATCTCAACAATTCAATTAATTTGAAATAAAAGAAATATTGTTGACACCCAATTTTTGACCTGCGCAGTATAAATTAATAATCGAGCTTCCTAAATTTTCCGGATAATTTTAATTAATTAATTTTATAAATTTTGTAAAAATTAAATAATATAATACATGAATATTATGTTACCTCGAATACCTCTTGTCATAATTTTAGGTAATATACATATTTACATAATTATGTATATAAGTAGTATATCTTATGATTATTCGAAACATCAAAATATACACCTAAGTGTTTAATAAACTAGCTTAATCTAAATTATAATTACTTTAATCAATTTTTACGATTTTTAATAAATATTTTATTAAATAAAAGCTCGTTGATTAATTAATACAAATTCATTTTTTATTTAAGATATAGCCATTTTATTTTTAAAGTTGGCCAATTTTTAAATCCACCTCTTTTTCCTTTAATCTACTCCCAATATCAGATTTGGGCCCCCTTTCCTTTGTTCCTATTAACCCAAATTAATTCCCCTCAAGCCCAAATCCCTTCCCATGAATCTCTCCCCCCTCTCTCCTCCTCTCTCACGCGAGCTGTGCAACAGCTTTAGAGCCGTTTCCTTCTGAAATTCGTACGCTCGCGCCGGCCTAACAACAAGAAAGGCTACAAACTTTGTCCATGGGTACAAGGATCGTACTAGTGGCAGCTTCAACCTTATCTTCATGGGTTTGAATTTCAAAATGGAGGGTGAAGTCTCGAATTTGCCCCAATCCTTTCCCGAAATTCCCCCGCCCTCCTACCCCAAGAACCCTAAAAATTCTCCCTCTATATAAACTCCCTCCGTTTTCGGAATAGGGGTTGAAAATTTTTAGTTGAAATTTCGTTGTAAGAGTTTGCCGGAGTAAATTTCTTTCTGTTTATCTTTGAAATATCAAGAAAACTTGAGAAAAACATCGCAAATACTTTGAAAACGACTGAGACGGAAGAGTTGCTAGTGTCTCGTGTTTGAATCTAAGTTCTCGACTAGACTTCGTTTCTTCGCCAGGGGTTCGAGTCTTCGTAAGGTGGTGAAGTTATTAGGCTCCTTGCTGTTCCAGTTTGCCGCTTCCGAAGAGGTAATCCCCTGCTTCGTACAACTTTCTTGTTTCTTTCGTTTCGAAATGGCTTCTTCTGATGTTTTGACGACTCGGGTGGTGATGACGATTATGAAATTTGAATACGGATGTATGTTATAACTGACTTGTTAGTTTTCTTATAGAGTCTATTCGCTGAGTGTTCCTTAAGTTGTTTATGCTTTGTATATTTCATGATGCTCCTTTCTTTTTCATTCCCCTTGTCTTAGGTTTGTTAGTAAGTGTTAATTATGGCGTTTGTTCCCCATGTTCTCTTGGTTTCTTGGTGTTTTCAGCTTGGTATGAATAATGTGCAGTGTCATGATTTTTCTCTCATGAGTTAACATGTATAGCTGCACCTGGTGTTCATCAATGTGAATTCGACTGTTCGGACAGTGCATTTTCAGTTTAGCTTATCTCCCTTTCTGTCTTCACTTTAAGTTTTCTTTGTGTCCCCTGAAAAGTTCTCTTACCATTGCTTAATGTGTTGTCCCTTTGGAGTTGCTTGACATGCCCTGTTTTAAGAGTTCTTTCGTCAAATGTTGATTCTATGTGTACTCTAAGCATTAAGCGTGATTCATGTGATGATGGAGGTTGTTGTAACGTTATACATTGGTCGTTATAGGCCTCGGCACGAGTTCGTATTTGTGAGGTTAATTAATGCGTTGTTTGGGGTTGTTGGTGTCCAATGTTTGTCTCTCTTGGTTGGTTCTCTTTAATAAGTTTCTTACGTTGCTTGAGCTTGTCATTCGAACTCAAAAAAAAAAAATTGGTTAGGGGGTTTTGAGGTTTGTTTCAATAAGCCAAGGCACTGTTATTTGCTTTTCTTTTCTTAGGCTTGGGATGATATGTTGGTTTCATGTGGACAACTCTTCTTCTTTTGACTTCTACATCTTAATGAAAGCATGACTTCCCTTTGTTTCAAAGCATACTTTAGTTACAATAGTTTATGTGTTGTTGTCTATTGCTATCTTCGAATTTGCCGAAGGTTTCATACTTATGTATGTCTGAAAGTCTAAAGAACTCGTTCTTGCCTAATGCTTGTTGAGGATCTTGTTTTAATGATAATATTTATGGCTATTGTTAATCCTTTTCTTTTGTTTTTTCATTACATGTGACATCGATTCGAGTCCATTTCGGACTCCACTCCCGCATTCCTCCGAGTTAAAAGATCTTTGAGTCGGCCCATCTCAAGTCTAGGAGGTCTTAAGACCCATTTACAGGTCGAAATCCGGCATTGGAGAGCTACTGGAAGTGGCAGTTTGCAGAATTTGACTGCATGTTTTTTTTGAAGCTGTAAACCAGCTATATACATCTGATATACACTGGTATACATGTCAAAAATGCACAGGAAATCCGAACTCGAAATCTGGGTTTGTGGCAGTGAGGATACGCTTCGGAAAAGGAGTTTCAACTTTCGAAAGTTGAAAATCAGGCTGATATACAGCCTGTATACACTGATATACATAGACGCTATACTAAATATGTGTAAAAATGTGAATTGCAGGTTAACGTACGGGTACTCTTATTTTAATTAAAATTCAGAATTAGGCAAACAATGCGGACGTAGGGTGCAGCCCATATACATTAGTATACATTATCGGGCGACGATATACACTTGTTAAGTAAGTTTTAAAAAAATAATACAGGTACAAATACGCAAGGCAATGCAGGGAAAAGTAACGAAAATATGTATTTAAACAGGTGGAGGACTCAAGAGGTTCAAAAGGGTCAAATATATACTGTATACAGTATGTATACATTTATGTATATCCTTCAGGATCCTTTTTTCAGGAATGGCCCAGGGCCCTTCAACAATTTTTCTAACAGGCCCACGGGGCCTAAATGTTTTTTTTGCAGGATTTTTAGTTTGTTGAAAGGGCCCAAGTTCAATTTTGTTCTCCTCTTTACTTATTATTTGCTTGAATTAATTAATGTGTGGTAGGATTTTAATAATCTCCTAAAGGGTAGCCATTTTTCATTATTTTAAACTTTACTATTTTATTTTATTTACTTTTGTCACAAATTAGTTTTTCCTTAAATTAAATCCCTTTAAATAGCTCCTTTAGAAATAAAAAATAGTAATAATAATAATAATTAAAAAAAATAAAATAATAAATATTAAAATAAATTTTCTTTTTACTTAAAAAAGTCATTTAGTCAAATTGCCGGTCAACCGCAAGTTAGCGGGCATCCCGAGGGCCTAATACCTTCTCGGGATGTACATTGAACTTCGAACCTTTTCAATCGATTTTATCTGTTTTTAAATCTTTTGAAATTTTTTCTTGATTTTATCAAAATCAAGTGGCGACTCCGTAATTCGAAAAGTCGATTTTTCTTAAATAATTAAATTAATTGATTTTTCGAAACCTAGTCAATATTTTCCATTTTAAAAAAAATAAAATAGTTAGTAGTATTTTCTAAAATAAAACAAATATTTATTATAATAACTAAAAAATAATCTTAAAAAATGACATCGTTATTGAGTGATTGATCATATACCAAAAATTAAAAACAATAAGGTCATGCAATCCAATGTGAAGGCTGCATTGAGTTAGCTTTGATTAATTTACAATTGGTCCACTTTGACAACTGCTTAAGTTAATCCAAATTTGGTGTATTTATGAGAAAAGTTATATATTAATTCTTATTTGTATTTGCTCTATAAATAGCTTATATTAAGAGATGATATTATCCTCAAATAAGTAGCAAAAGAAAAAAAAAATACAATGGCCTTTTACAAAGTTGGTATCCTTTTTCTCCTTCTATTGTCTGGTAAAGCTTTTTTGATATATATGTACGGTAGTAGAGTTAGAGTTTTATTTAAGGAATATCAAAATCTAAAAAAATAAAATCGCATAGAAGTTAATATACATTGTGTAGCTAGAACAAAAATAATATATATATATATATATTCAGGTTATATTGATTTTAAAAAGTTATGAAAGTAGAATTAATTAATAAATGGACGGATTAATGACCGAGAAAAAGTTATATAAGCTCAGATGGATTAAATAATGGGTTGATGGCTAATCTGTCAAACTCTTATCAAGTTTCAATTTCTTTAATTTGTTTATATTTTCATAATTTATTTAGCACATAATTTTATTTTTTATTATTATTATTATGTTGATATATAACAGATCAACTTTTTTTTGAAAAAAAAAAAGATTAAGAATATTTTGATGAAATTCTCATAGTACAATTCAAGTTATGTTTTGTTAAATCGATTAAACTTTTTGATGAACAAATTTGTTGAATCATAATGAGTTGAGTTAGTAAATGAGCAGACCAATATATAGATTGTGTTGATCTTTGGAGAGTCTAATGGGTTGTGTTATTAAATAGACCGTTCCATAAATCAAGATAGATTGAGTCAAGATAAGCTAAACAAATGGATAATTATTGATCCGTTCAACTGGTAAATAAGTTTTTTGAAGATATTTCAATAGAATTTCTTACGAGTCGATTTAATCTACATGTTTAGTCAAATTAGATAAGCTAAGGAATCACGCCAGTCATATATATTTTCATGAGCTAATCTTTAAGTTTAGTAATTTCGATGTGTTTGCACACATATCAAACTTTCAAACTAAATATGTAATTTTTTTTGTAGGTATATTTTTGTTGGTAATTCAAGTGGAATATACAAATGCCAAGTCATGTCTTCAATATTGTGATGATGAAGTGGCCTACATGACTTGTCCTTCTTCAGGAGATGAACAAATTAGTCAAGTTTGTGTCAATTGTTGCACAGCAGATGAAGGTTGTAAATTGTTTAAAACTGATGGATCATTAATTTGTACTGGAATTAAAGATTAATTTAATCAATCCATCCTTAATTATCAAAATGTATTATGATAAAAAAAAAATTTATATATATCTTTAAGTATTTGTATGATTGTACACGCGTGTAATAAGGCTTGAGTTATTTACTCTGGCGATGAATGATGTGTAATTCTACTATTCGTATAAAATTAAATGTTTTCAACGATTTATACAAAATCAAAAGTTCCATAGTAAATATAAAATTTGTTATGAAGTATAATTATACAAATTATAGTTATAATATACAAATATGATTTTTATGTTTGTTATATGTGAAAGTATATGTGTTAGTGGAACCCTATTAGCGTGTAATGTGACATTTACATGTCATTTAACAACTTTCGTTAATAAGGAGGACATTGTTAACCCAATAGTCTAACAAAAAGAATAGCTTTGAGTCGAAATATATAGTTAAAGGGTAAATATGAGCTATTTCAGATAGTTTAAGGTTATTTTCGATAATTTTTCGTTTTATAAAATTTATGCATAAGTTATCATATTTTACCTATTATACCCTTGATAGAATAGTTCATTAATCTTGTCATTTATTAATAAAGTTGACTTAAGAAAACTTTAAATAAGGGTAGAAGGGTAAAGTTACATCATTTCTTAGTTCAGGTGCAAAATAAAAAAGAGACATATAAAATGAGACGGAAGAGTAGCAAATAGATAAGTTGAATCGTCTAAAGTCATTGTGCACCATCTATTTGGGGCTTACTTATTCAAATATTTAGATCTTAATATTTAAAGGGCAACTTTCACATGTAGCACATAAAAAATTTATATTTGTATGTTATAGCAAAGTTTGCATAATTTTGCTCCATAGCAAACACAGAAACTGTATATTTCGCTATACATATATAGTTAAAGCAAATTGTATAAAACGAAGTGTATAAAACAAGAAAGAGAAAGACACTTGGGCAGAGAACTGTATAAAAACGAAGTGTATAAAACAAGAAAGAGAAAGACACTTGGGCAGAGAACTGTATAAAAACGAAGTGTATAAAACAATTATATACAATTTGAATTTGTATAAAATGAGAAAAGAGAGAAAAACAAAAGAGACTTGACAAGGAATATACAATTGAATCGAATTGTATAAAACGAGAAAGAGAGAAAGACAAAAGAAACTGGGCAGAGGAGTATTTTTATTGTATAATTATAAGTGTATAGGACGAAAATATGTATTTGCATGTGAATATACAGTTTTCTCACGCTTTATACAAACAGAAACGCAATTTATACATTTCGCTTCTGTTTGTATAAGTGAGAAAGGCGAGGGTGGCAAGCGAGATTTGGGAGAGTGGCAAGCGAGATCTAGAAGAGGGGAGAGAGGGGAACAAAAATATATGTATTTATACAATTTTATCTGCTTTATACAATTAGAAACAATTTTTATACACTTGTATTTGTATAAAAAAGTGAGGAAGCGAGCGAGATATTTGGGAGAGAGGCGCCTGACAATCTTTTGCAAACGTTTGCTATGGAGCACAATTAAATCAAACCTTAGCTACTCCATTTATTTTAGGTTATTAGTTTGCTATTATATACATTTTTTCCATATTTAAATGTTCATTAAAATATAAACGTATTAATCTTAACGAAAACAAATCATTTGTTCGTGAAACAAAAATAAAAGGGGCTTATTTATTCAGATCTTAATACACATCTTAATATTTAAGTGTGCAATCAAATTTAAACGTTCTAATCTTAATAAAAACAAATTATTTGTTCAGGAAACGAAATAATAAAACAACAAAACGTGGACGGCAGGATTCGAACCTGCGCGGGCAAAGCCCACATGATTTCTAGTCATGCCCGATAACCACTCCGGCACGTCCACTTGGTGAAAGCTAATTCCATGTTATTTGCTCTTAATTAAGTAATTTCTCAAAATATTTATCTCAAATCAATTAATATTTATTATTTTATCCTTTAGAATAATTGTTCTCACTAATTACAAGCACTTCAGTAGCGTAATAATTTTAGAAAGAAAAAATTATATTGTTAAGACACTAATGATAGAGAAGTGGTAAAAAAAAAATTAATTATGTATTCTAAAAGAGAAATATATAACAAATAAATCGAGACGGAGCCACGGAGAAAATAGTTGAACAATAAAAAAATATACTTTTTAAAATTATAATTTTTCAACACTTTTTAAATATTTTAAATCGTTAACTATAGTTGACTTCTAATAATTTTTTTTATATAATCTATAAAATCTATTTCAAATAAACTAAATATATTAAATTTATATCAAACATTATTTAGTTTGAATAATATATTTCAAATCAATCAAACTAATTCAAACAGTAGAATATTTCACTTGATAGTTGAAAATTGAATAATTTAACATTGTATGGCCTTGGATTAAAGTTTCAACATAGTACCATTTTTATATTTGAAAATATAACTTTTAAATTGAATTTATCAAATATCATATTTTAAATATTAAAATATATATATATGAATAAACGTGTCCTCTTATGTGGATGGATAACTATTGGAAGAGAGAAGTGGTGGAGGATAAAGACTTGGGTACAAGTTTAATTAATGAATTAAGTAAGGTAGTGATTACCTCCTAATTTTGTAATTAGTTACCATATTAATTTGTTTGTCTTACGTATTATTAAAAAATAATAATTTATTATAGCTTTATAATTTTAGTTTTCCCTTTAAATATTTGGTATTATGAATCTACAAATATTTTAATTTATTTTTAATTTATAATTATAAATACAAATTATTATTTTTTATATTTTATGTCAAATTAAAATAGAATAAACAAATTAAAACGAAAACGATATGATTTACCAAATTCCAACTGTCCCCAACTCCATGGCCAAACGGAATTTAGGTCCACAATACTTCACATCTAATAAATTTTTTTTGAATAATTAAAAGTCATCATAATTTTTTTTTAAATAATTATTCTAGAATGTACGGTATTTGATAAAGTTTTAAAGGGGAAATAAGTATTTTAAGCAGCATAAGTTGATTTTCAAATATTAATTTGTTTTTTCTAAAAGCATTTTTTTAAAATACAAATTTAAATACTAATGGTTGCTCAAAATATTTTTAAAATTTATTAGTGAACCAATAATCTTTTTTATTGACAAATAAATTTAGAAAAATTACTTAAATATTATGATTTTTCTTAAATACTTTGTAAACAAGTTATGAGAAGAAATAATAATGGATAATATTATTGGGAATCCGTGAATAATATTTCAATGTCCTCAAAAAATGTAATTATATTTAAAACAATAAGAAAAATAAAAATAAATCCACGTCAAAAGTTTCAAGTAAATATCTCTTTTGGAAAAAGCAAAAAGAGCATAGATATTAGTTTTTATTTTTTATTTTTTAATTTTAGGGACGGTGGAAATTAATAATGAATAATAATAAGAAAAAAAATAAAAACAAGGAGCGCCGTAGGAAAACAAAAAGGGAAAAAAGAGAAAATAAACAAGTAGCGGTAAAGTAATAAGTTGGAGTGGAGAGCCTTATCCATTATTCCACATTTTCAAACACTCAACTCGCCCACATCTAAGGTGCATAACACACACAAAAATAAAAATTAAAAATTTAATGTAGATATCAGAGCTCGATTAATCTGAATTTGAGAAATTTAAATATATGTGAGCCCCATTTCATATACATTGAATAAGAAATATATTTATCAAAAAAAATCATTATTCTTATTAACAATAGATTTTGTGAAACAGATTAGTGAGTTTACAAAGATCGAAAATAACATTTATATCATGTATCTATACGATCTTCTCGATGTGTGTGTTTGGGTGGGGAAATGATAAAGATAGAGAGTAAAAGAATATCATAAAGGTTCTTCAAATTTTCTAATGAACGTCTTTTTATAAATCATAAAATCTGAATATTTATTTCATATAAAACGGTGCCATGGTAAAAGAACTATCTTACGGCATGTTAATATGTTTTGACGCTTCATTCAAAGCTAATTAGAGAAGGTGAAATATGTCACGTAACTCAAATTATTGTAAATTGTTATGAGTATTTATAACTATATAACAATCAAATTTATACGAGCAGATATTCAAAACTCTTAGTAATAAACCGAAGGATAGTCTCTCTCATTCTCCTCAACTTGCTATAAACTTTTCTTCGTATTTACGTGATTCAACTTTTCTTTTTTACTAAATTTAATTTTATCGAGTTAAGGATAGAAGATGGAATAAATAAATAACACGAAAGTGGTGTGCATGCGCCAAAGGATGAATGCAGTTTGGTTCAAACACTTTTTCTTTCCATTTATAGTACTGTTTGGGACAAGTGGGGTCAATTTGGTTGGGTTGGCACTAAGATAGAAAATGGATAACGCCGAATCTTTTAAAAATATTTTGATATCACATAACATTAATATTAAAAATTTAAAAAACTATAGTATAAATATTTATATTTATACACCTTTTTTCCTTATCTTGTTACACCTATTCATTCAATCGAAAAAATTACATTTTTTTTTTGTAAGAGCTGTATGGTGGATTTTGTTTATTTAGATTATGAATGTGAAAATGAGATTAGTTTCTTTGGACCAACAAAACAACCATGGGATCATGGATGAGGATATTAATCATGATTCTGATTCTTCTGAAATATTGAGTAATTTCTCTTCATCTGATTCGGAGTTGTTTGACGAAGAAGGAGGAGGAGAAGGGGATTCTTCGGATCCAACTTCTCCGAATTCTTCTTGTAGTGATTCAATAAGTCATGATGAACACACAAAAGGAGCTTTGCAAAATATGTCCACTCTTCTACAAGAACTTCCCTTCAAGTAACAACTACTTTTCCTCTGTTTTCTTTATGTTTTTTTTTTAATGTTATGTGTTTATATTAAAGTTGGATTAAATTTGAATTGACGAAAAGTTTCTAATTTCATATGTGACATAGAAGCTTTAGTTGTTGTTCGAATCTCAAGAAATAAGAAAAATATAATTTAGGGAGATAATAATTATTAGTTGAGTAATGATTTGAGAAATTAACTTTTGAAAATGGTTTAGGTAGCTTATTTGGACAGAAGACCCTTTACGTGTGATTTGAAAGAGACATTTATCAAGTGACGAAATCAGAATTAAGAGTTTTTAGAGAATTTTAAATTTTAGAATAGAAGAATAATGGTGGTTGTGAATCTACAATACCAGTGTGATTAACATTTTCATGGCTTCTTTTTTACTGCAGTTAATTAATTTTGTTGGGGATTTATTAGTTAATATATATAAAAAAGTTTTAATAGAAATATATGATCTACGAAAAAGTTAGTGGATTTGTCTAGATTTCCAAACTCTACCTAGCTTTGTCCGAATGAAATCGCTCATGACTTGAAGAGATTTTAATTCTGATTAAAACTGAGTAAATATTCGTCATTTATCGACTATAAGGTCACTTAAGAGATTGTAAGTGTGAAATATTTGATGGGTCGCGCGCCCGGCACACATGTTTTGACCTCGTGTGTCCATAACTCAAAATAGGTGACCTAACGGCCGCCGCCCGACTAAACATACCAACACTAAGGGAGTTGGTAATTTAAAAATACTTGAAATAAGGCTAGAAGTTTGATACAACTACTTTGAAAGATCAACAAGGTAATTTCTTTTTGGTGATTATATACAAGTTTAAAATTTGTTTGGCTTATACTTGAATCGAAAGTAGGTCTAAACAGGCCTTTGATATCAATTGTTACAAGGCGTTTAAAGAATACTTACTATATTATTTTGCTTCCATATTCGAGCATTGTTGAATAAGATTTATTCGATATATGTATTGTACTTAAAAATAGTTAGATTACGCGCAAGTAAGTTCAAACCATAAAAATCACTTGTCAATTGTATTAAAAATAAGTAATTGCTCGTTTGGATCGAATTACTAAAGTTGATAATAAGCAAAAGTTAGAGAGATGTCTTTTGATTTGGTTTTAACTTAAAAACACTCGATTTTAAGTAATTATTAGGATAGGATTCATCTCAATTCTTGTTTCTTTTCATATTAATTTGTTTATACTACTTCATAAATGTCCAGCATTAGACGTAAGATAGGTATTGAAGAGTTCCACATCAGATTAAACTATGGTGACTCTTTATACGTTCTCAGAAATACTTTCACACCCTAATCTAGCTTTTGAGATTAAATAAGATTTGAGATCCATATCTTTTTATTTGTTTTTATCTAAACACCCTCTAAATCTTTCTTCAACAATTTTTCATATTATTTCATTATGATGCTAATTAATTGTCCTTTTTTTTGGGGGGTTAATAGGAGAGGTTTGTCAAAACATTACAATGGGAAATCACAATCATTCACCTCTCTATCAAATGTGAGGAGCTTAGAGGACATGGCTAAGCCAGAAAATCCATACAACAAGAAGCTAAAATCATGCAAGAGTTATGGAGTTTTCTTAGAAGGTTTCAAATCAAATAACTTGAATCCTCCTATTAGAAGCAATAGTTCTTCAAGATTAAGCTCAAAGAGAGGCTCATGTTCATCATTAAGAGCAAAGAGAAATGGAAGCTTTCTTGGGAATAATAATAGTAGACCTCCTGTTCCTCCACATACATCAACTAGTGCAACTAGTTTTACAACTCAAACCCCTTTGTTTGCTTGATGGTTCTATATCAAAAGGATTTACTAAATGTATTTACTTCGTTGTTGTTACTGTTTCTTTTTTTAGAATGCTATGTGATACTTTTTGTAGTACTTGTTATATTTATTTTTTATGTTCTTTTATATGTGTTACTTGAGTCGGGTAGAGGCATACTTTTGTCCTCTCTCGATTTCATCATGTGAGACTTCATTAAGTATATTGTGTGTTCAAAGTTTTGATACATTAATTGAATCTTTTTATGGTATTTGAAATTGGTTTGGTTATCAAAAGATGACTAAATCTATTATTATTATTATTATTATAATTATGATGATGATGATTTTTTTCTATTAAAAAAAATAAAGGCGTGAAATTTGAGAGTTGGAAATAAATGGTATGGGTATGAGCTTCGTATTAAAAATGGTTGAAGTCATTAAAAATGTCAGAATATTAATATATATATGATTGAACTTCATTTAGGGGCATACACATGTTTGAATTGGTCTGGTTTGGATATTATAAAGACATAATACATAAATATGTCCTTTAACTTGATTTTAAATCATATTTATGCTCTTTAACTTTGGATGTGCACAGATATACACTTAAACTTATATCAAGTTGAACAAATAGACACATTTTTTGTCATATGTGGTATCCAACGTGTATTGTGGTCATGTAGAACTCATGTGTTTATTTATTTAAAAGTTGGATAGTTAAAATGTCTGTTTGTGCATTATGAATGTTGGAGGTCGAAGTTAAAATTTGAAGTCAAGTTTAGAGTTCAATACATGTATTATTGCCTATTTTAAGTATAAAACTTAATTTCTACTTCTATTTGTGTCGAATTCTTAAATTTCAAAATCATATCAAATAATAAAAAATGGATTTTGCAATTTTGCAATTTTGTTTTCACAAAGTTTTTAATATAGTTTTTAACTTTTTATCATATGAATATATAATTAACTTGTGCTTTAAATATTTATTTTATTCTTATTTAAGAAAAAATATGATATGAGCCACGATTCTAGCAAAATACTAGGATTTAAAAGTAGTGCTAAACACACTTTCTCTTCGTTTCCTTTTGAGTCCAACTTTTCCTTTAAGCTTCTTTTCACTTTCTATTAAAAAAATATAATAAATAATTTTGCATATCGAACTCCATTGATCATAATTCATAAATAAATCTGAAACATGAAAAATTTCATAAATTTGAGCATAAATATATACTAATAAAATTATAAGTACGTAAGTAAACAACTCTAATTAAATAATATAATAACAATTTATCAATTAAATAATTTATAATTATTAATAATAAATTTCAAAAATCTAAAATATCTCGATTTACACGTACACGCAAAGTGCATTTAGTGGAAATTGTGAGGTTGTTAGTTTAGGATATCATCAATACTTGCGCCATGACTAAAAAAAAGAAGAAATGTATTTTTGAATATTTGATGCTACTCTATTTAGGTGAACCAACTTATATGACAATTAGTTGTAAGCATTATGACATTTTTTTGTGATTTTTAAAAATAAACTTTAGTAACTATTTATAATAACAATGAAACACAACATAATGAATTTTGGATCAGAAATTTAAATTTATATAAAATTAAATAAGTAGATTTTCCTATTTTAGTGATCTAATACACATATAATATCATATAAGACGTGAACTGTCTTGTGTGATACTACGTAGGATTTATGTTTCTACTTATCCAACTTTATATAGGTTTGTACAGAGAAAAGACTCAAAATAGTCTCTCATCTTTACGTTAAGACTCAAAGTGATTCCTAAGTTTTCACATGGAGTTCTAATAATTCCTCATGTTTGTATTTTTGGTGCACTTTTGGTCCTAACTTAAAATTTTGCCTATTTTTTAACGTTAATTTTGTCCAGAATTTTATATAAGGAAGGTTCAATCGTCTTTTTATATATTTAGTAGAAATAAAAAAACTCTGTTTGGGAAAAGGTGATAAGAAAAATACTTTGTTCTATTTACTAGAAATATTACTGCAGCTAAATTAAGAACATCTTAACATATGACTTTGCAGGAAAAGAAAAAATTGTACTATTGCACGTGAAATTATCGTAATGAACCTCTCGACTTTACCTGCAATACGATTTCTACTAAACAAAACAAAGTCTTTTTCTTCTTAACATTCTTTCATATGAAGTTTTTATTTCTACTAATATAAAAAATGACGATTGCACACCCCATACATAGGTTATGAATAAAATCAATGCTAATATTGCAAACATAAGAGACTATTTGTACTCCATTTGAAAACTGAAGGATCACTTTAAGCTTTAACCTAAAGAAGATGGACTATTTTAATCCTTTTCTCGGTTTGTACACGTCGAAAGTTGAATGACATAAATATCAAAGTTACACGTTTATATATTTTACCTAAAAATAATGAACAACTAATATGAATTGGAGAATATAAAATATGAGATGGTACCACCAAAAATAAAAAAAAATGACAAAAATAACCCTGACCAAACACAATATCATGAAAAAACGGTTGGCTTTAGCTTCTTGTTAAAACTGTTATTATTCTTCATTCATTATATATGAAAACACTCATTTGCCGTTGCCTAACAACTGTTCGACGAATTGCCTCAAAGAAAAGAAAAAACGAAATTTGTGATCGAACGATTTGTTTATTAGAGGATTTTATGATTATGAGTGGATTTGATCAGTTACAGTGTTGTTACAATTTAAGCCGCATCATTGCTGGCCTTCTTCTCTTCATGCTTTATCATTCTTTCCAATTTCTTGCTTCCTATACACCCTTAACAACATTCTCCACACACCCTTTTCTATTCTTGATTGATTTCTTACGAACCATTGTTGAATCATGGAGCTCAAAGGGAATGATTCTGGTTAGTTTGTTAATTGTATCGAATTCTTGTTCATGTACTTTTCTCTTGATTATTATGGAAATACATCCTTGTTATGTATAATGTGTTATCAACCTTGAGTAAAGTGTTTATGATTTATATGCAAATATGGTGCAGATCAAACTTGTGATTGTAAAGTGGTGTTGAAACAAATGGTTGACAATGCGAGCTTCATTCAACTAGATGATTTAATTTATATTTAGACATTAGAATATCAACGAGATGGTTCCTTTTTCTAACGTGCATTTGCCTTTGGTGGTGATCTTGTTGTTTTCGAATCTTGGGTCTGCATCTGTCCATGAAAAGAATTGTTACTTATTAGTCCAATTTAGTTTCAAAGATGAGTCAAAATTGTTAAGTGCTACATAAATTGGGATGGATGGAGTAATGTGTTTGTGTTTTGGGAAATTACTCTATCCGTTTAACTGTGACTGATTACTGGGATTGCTATGATTTTACTGAAATAATAGATGAAAAGCGGTAAGGTTGTTAGCTTGGGTTATGTGTGTGGGCTTATATTTGTTTAACTCAGAGCTATGATTTTTATGATTGGGCAAAATGTGGATTGAATAAGCGAAGGATCCTTTCATAGTTCATTTACGTGCTCATATCATTTAATAATATGAATAATTGAGGGGAATCAAGTGATTTGTCTTTTTAGGAACAATACTCTCTTATATTATAAGCTTTCGATACCCCTAGAACATAGGTAATGTGGAAGGCAAACATTAGTAGTGTGAGCCCTGACGATGAAAAAATCTTGGTGTTTAAGGGGAGAGGAGTAGAATGGTGTGTTTATATTCTGAGTTTCAACTTATACCCAACTATGGTTGACCAGTTAACCAAACAGGGGACTTTGTCTGATATCAAAAAAATGTTATAAGCTTAGCACCTGTTCTACGAATTATTTGTTTACAAGTTGTGCCATTGGTTTTGACATGCTTTATTGGAAACATATTGCATCTATGAATTCTTGGAAATAACAGAAATATGTTATTCACACACACACACACATATATATTATGGCCATGAAACTATTGGTTAACTAGGCACTTTACTACCTTGCTTAGGGAGGCGACATGGTTCATCTCCGTCGGTCATTGTAATTGGTGGAGGTATCTCAGGGGTAGCTGCTGCATGTTTCCTTCACAATGCTTATTTCAAGGTGAGGTCACTCATGACTTTAAACCCCTTTCACATGTAGTGACTTTTATGCTATTTTTTTCTTGCTAATAAGCTGGTCTATTTTTATCCAGGTGCTCTTACTGGAGTCACGAGATAGACTTGGTGGTCGCATACACACTGACAACTCGTTTGGTTGTCCAGTTGATATGGGAGCTTCATGGTGAGTAACACTAACCTTTTCCTTTCTAATTCATCCAGAACTGGATGCTTATTCATGTTCTTCAAATTGCATCTCAGGCTCCATGGAGTGTGCAATGAAAATCCTTTAGCTCCATTGATACGTCGGCTGGGGCTCACACTGTATCGAACTAGTGGTGATGACTCAGTTCTGTATGACCATGATTTGGAAAGGTAAATTGGGTTTTTCACATTTAATTTCAAAATGATTTTATCATGTTTACTGGACATGCTTCCTTTTGTTAAAACACCCTGTCTCGCTCTCTATCTGTCTAAATGGAGGGGGTGGCTATCTTAGTTACACTTCAGATTTTTGGTTTCAGATTTCTAAGTCATGGTCTGTTTCCATTCTGATGTAGCCACCGAAAATTCGGGGCAAAAATCTGCTAGCTTGTTCTTAAGTTGTCTCAGTAGTTTTTCTGCAGGAAAGTATCTTGCAGTGTATTGTAATCTGATTCATAATGAAAAATAAAGCACACTTATAGTTCGTCAAGAATTGTTGCCTCTGTTCTTTTTGTTTTCTCAGTGCGCTCATATTGAAGCATGCTGTATCTGCTAGATTTTAGCTCATATTCTTTTTGTTTTGTGTAAATTAACTAGAGATGTTATTTCATCATTCAGGATCTTGCTTATGTTTTCTTTCTTTTTAAAGCTGCATGCTGTTTGACATGGATGGCCATCAAGTTCCTCATAAAATAGTTGCTGAAGTAGGAGATGTATTCAAGAAAATCCTCGATGAGGTTGGCTTTGCTCTGTATTTATTTAACACCAAGTGCCATACCTTTTGAGGTTTTATAAAGACGCAAGTGAATAATTATGTGTATTGGCAAATGCAGACTGAGAAAGTGAGAAATGAGAATAGTAATGACATATCGGTTCTTCAAGCAATATCTATTGTACTGGACAGGCATCCTGAGCTGAGGTATGCGAAAAAGTTCTTCTCTTATAACCAACTTATGTTTGTTTCTTTTAAATGTGTAATCTAGTTACATCCACTGATCTTACATGTTGCGGCAGGCAAGAAGGAGTCTCTCATGAAGTACTGCAGTGGTACATATGCAGAATGGAGGCATGGTTTTCTGCCGATGCAGACACGATCTCCTTGAAAACTTGGGATCAGGCAAGTTCTTTTACTTGTTATTCTAAGTTTTTTCTAAAAGAGTAATTTTATGTGCATCTCTTTAAAAAGTATGTGCATTTAAAAGATTTTATTACTATTCCCAATCCCCAAAGACAATATTCCTCATCCGAATGGCAAGGCTCTAACTGCCTGGTTCAGTAATGCTATAAGTAAGAAAACTATCAAGTATGTCAGAAGTTAAAGGCACAATTCGTGTTATTATAGCTATCATTTTCAGATATCTACATACTTCCAGATAGGAAATTTTGGCGTTCCATTTTACATTAGATGCTTTAAATTATCGCCATTAGGATATGTTTAATGAGTAGTTTCCTAAATATGTAATATTAATGTTGTTTACTTTGTGTGCAGGAGCAAGTTCTTACGGGTGGCCATGGACTAATGGTGCAGGGTTATCACCCGGTGATTGAGGCATTGTCAAAAGATATTGATATTCGTTTGAATCACAGGTATGTTTGGGGTTTTCTGTGAAATGTGAAGTTTGACATCTTGTTTGTTGTTTCTTTAGCTTGTTACGCTGTTGGCTTTTTCACTTTAGGATCTGAAAACTAATGCTGCACTTACGATAGACGGACCAACTTGTGGACTTCGATTGAATCTTCTTGTCACAAGATTTTCTATAGGAAAGTTAAGAAACAAAATGCAATTCATTTCCTCCACAGTGATTCCATTTTCTTTTTAAGTCACACCACTTCCAGGCATAGACATCTCTCCTCTCTCCTAATCCCCATGCCTGAAAAAGGGCAGGCCACTGAAATAATGGGAGAAAATGCCCCAGAAGGGTTTCATCTGCTGGAAATAATGCTTTCTTATTTGTATTTTACCTTCATTTCAATCACTTCATAATCTATGATGGATTACCTGTCTGCATCAGAGTTGAATTTTTTCCAAGTAATTTCTTATCTTGATTTACCTATACTTTAGCCTCCATGCTTGTCTGCAATTCTAATTTTCCATCGATCTGAATTACTAGAGTGAAGGCGATTACGGATGGGTATAACAAAGTGATGGTTACACTTGAGGATGGGAGGAATTTTGTTGCGGATGCTGCTATAATAACTGTACCTATTGGGGTCCTCAAAGCCAACTTAATTGAGTTCAAACCCGAATTGCCAGATTGGAAGCTTTCTGCAATAGCAGATCTTGGTGTGGGCAACGAAAACAAGATTGCATTACGATTTGATACTGTATTTTGGCCAAACGTTGAATTGTTAGGCATTGTTGCACCTACCTCTTATGCTTGTGGGTATTTTCTTAACCTCCACAAGGCAACAGGGCATCAAGTCCTTGTCTATATGGCTGCCGGAAGACTTGCTTATGACGTAGAGAAATTATCAGACAAAGAGGCGGCTAATTTTGTTATGCGTCAGCTGAAAAAAATGTTTCCTGATGCACCTGAACCTGTGAGTAATACCTGGTCCTACATAATTCTATTACAGTTATTACTGATGCATGCATTATTTAACTATGCTGCTTGGACTCACCCAATGTGTCGCAACACACATGTCGGATTCGCCACAAATGCACTACGACATCTTTAAAGAGTCTGATCAACATATATTGTTAGTAACTAATAGATTATTTGGAAGTGAAATAAGGAAAGCATGTGTAATAACCATTGAGCTGATAGCTATATATGTTGATACTATTTGCAGGTTCAGTATCTCGTATCACGCTGGGGAACAGATCCGGATTCCCTAGGATGCTATTCATATGATCTGGTTGGAAAGCCAACAGATATATATGATAAGCTTCGAGCACCTTTAGGTAATCTATTCTTTGGTGGCGAAGCTGTGTGTATGGATGACCATCAAGGGTCTGTGCACGGTGCATATTCAGCTGGAATCATAGCTGCTGAAGATTGCTGCCAGCATCTCATTAAGAGACTTGGAAGTGTTCAACTTGTTTCCTCCAGGGAAGAAATTCTCAAATCCATTGTTCCTCTCAAGATTTCCAGGATGTGATCGATCATCTTCCAACAAAATCATAACTAGGTTTAGTTTCCCTTTTTTTCCCCTCTGCTTAACAGGTAATGTGCTCCGATTCATCTTGAACGTTGTTTAGTTTCCCTTTTTTCCCCTTGCTTAACAAGTAATGTGCTCTGATTCATCGTCATTCGATTGAATTTCTGTAATGATATGAATGAAGTTGTAGCATCAGGCTGCCATTGTTGATTTCAATGAGAAGTATGTTTGTTTGTTTGGATTATTTCCTTGGAAGTCTTTTACTGTTACACAATTAATGTCTGTCCAATGCTGCTAATTTCTTTCAAAGTGTATATTTTACAGATTCATCTGAAGTAGTAACTTTAGTCCAGCTTATTATGTATTTTCATTAAGAAATTCATTGAACATGTTTTGGTAATTCTTTAATTTAATTTTTTCAATTGAGGAGATAGTTATGCATTTTTCACATTATTAAGCCATTAATCTATGAAGAAGTCAACGAAAGTAGTCGATCTTATGTAAACAAAATGTTTTTCTGTATCAGAAAATGAACTACTTTACTCAATTAGGACAAGGGGATTAATTTAATATTATATGTTAAAAATTGAGACAAAGAGAGAGGTGTTACTAAGGAGAAATCCAATTATAGAATAATCTTTGTTCATGGCTCCAAAGATATTGATTTTCTTGCACCCCAGGTTGCTATATCTCCTCCATACTATACTTTATAGCGTGTAGTGCGCAGAGCGAAAAATATTTTTTTGACAACAGCCTTATAACATCAGGTTCATTTTAATCTTTCGACGTGGAGTATAAACATGTGTACAAATTCACTAACATTACAATAATTAGTATGCACGTTGGAACCGGGGGAAGGGGATATGACTTTATTTTATCGAGTACATCTAAACTCAATAACGTTAAAAATATACGAGCTTACTATTAAAAACGTTAAAGGTTTTATATTATAATGGATTTTAAGAATGTTTTAATTTGTTCGTTGAAATTGTGAACAGGAAATGTTGAAAAAAATGGGGATATATTTAGTTCAAGTATTTATACTAAGTCCTCCATCTTAGTTATATGGGATAATGCACAAGTATTTATGTTCGAATTTTAGAGACACGCTTATACTATACAAAGGTCCTATTACCTTCTGAACTTATTTTATTAATAATTTTCTACCTTTTTTAGGCCTACGTGGCACTATCTTGCGGGACCAACCTTGGTTGACTTTATTTTTTCAAGCTAGTGTCACGTAGGCCAAAACGGGGTAGAAAATTACTTATAAAATAAGTTTAGGGAGTAATAGGACCTTAGTATAATATAAAATTATGTTTGATAAGTTTATGTATTTGTATTCCCTCATTTTATATTATAATGGATTTTAAGAATGTTTTAATTTGTTTGTTGAAATTGTGATTAGGAAATGTTGAAAATAATGGGGATATATTTAGTTCAATATGATAGAGCTGGATATGGGGAAAGTGACCCAAACCATAAAAGAACCCAAAGGAGTGAAGCATGTGATATTGAAGAATTGGCTGATCACTTACAATTACAATCAAAATTCTATATTATTAGTAACTCCATGGGATCTTACCAAAATTGGAGTTGCATCAAGCACATTTCCCAAAGGCAAGATCCACTATTTATTGGTCTTTAATTTGCTCGGTGAGATTTAGATTTTAAAATTTATAAATTTTTACTGATCAATTGGACTAATATATTAATAATAACTAGATTCATAATTAAATACTTATAATTTATTACATAGATACTAATAGTTTCATAGATCAACTGTTAGTATCTATGTATTAAAATTAAAACATAAAGATGTTGAGTAGATGGTTATAGTTCAGATAAGGAAAGATAACAACTGATAGTTGACCTAGTTAGTTTTGAGGTATGTTTTAATACATAGATGGTGATTAGTGATAGTTCAGATAGGAAAAGAGAAAAACTAATAGTTGAGAAGTGTACTTGACCATTAATTTTTGTACGAATCTTGTATTTGGTTTGAATCCCGTAATTATATTTAAGAGGTCCACTTAATAAGTGTATAGAAGGGGAGCCTTGGCGTCATTGATAAAGTTGTTATCATATCTCAGAATGTTGGGGTATTAAATCATGGAAACAACTTGTTGCAGAAATGCAGAGTAAGGTTGTGTATATTAGACCTTTGTGATGCGTTCCATTTCCAAAAATCTGCATATAGCAAGAGCTTAATACACCAAGATGGTTTTTTTTCTTCTTTTTACTTGATATGTATGTATAATTTATCAAAATCCTATATCTACCTTTGTTTAGTGTCAAATTTAAAGGGGTTGTCGATGTATTCCACTATTTTGTTTATTATGATTTTGATCTTGTAGTATTTATATATATAGTGTTTAATGTTTTGTATATGCTTATTCCTATATGCCTCAAATTGTCATTTAGTTTGTGACCTAAATTCATGTATAATCTTGTATTCGCTTAAAAATATCTCAATACCTCATGCTTTTTATATATTTTATGGATCATTATACAAAATTTTGGCCGGATTAATTGTTTAATTTTCTTAGTCAATATACAGGTTATACACATATTATACGTGAATCGTATACCTTAAACAACTATTTTAAGTTTAAGCAGTTGAGTGGATGGCTATTTATGTTTACCTTGGATTCAATATCATGAAGTTCATAACGGTGGACATGTATTGATTGGAGAAGTATCAATTAAATAAGGATACGTGATCAGTATTTGATGTCTTTAATATTGTACCAATAGCATGGACATGTAATTTATACATATTTTAAATAAGATTTCACATAATTATAGATCAGGAATGAAATTACTTATTCGTATTTGAAAGTCAGCTAACTTCAGACATGAGATTAACCAATAACGAAAAATCATAATTTGATTAAATTTATTTTTAAAAAAAAATTTAGTGATTTCAAAAATTAATTAGATCATATAAATAAGAAAGAGAAAATTAAACATCCTACACGGATCAATTTTAGATAATGTTTGTTGTAAAGTCATTTTAATTATGAGGAACTAATAAAATCATTCTAATTAATTCCCACATCGCTTGAAGAAAAGAAATATATGCAATTTATTAAGTTGAGAGTTTAAGGATTGCATGCCGAGTTCAGTAACGTGAACTTATAACCTGAGTGGGGGCTTTAAAGTGATGGAACATTGGATTAGTCCAAATGGTAGGGTTTAGGCCAATATTATATTGGACCGCCCTCTCCAAGCGAGGAGTTGGCCCATGTGACCTAGGCGAAGGCCTAGGTTTCATGGATTCTAGAGTGGAGGGGACTGCATCAGGCTGGCTTCACAGAGCAACGATTACCTCCCGCTCTTTGCAGTGGAAGGATTACGGACCGGTGCTGCCCAAGCCCATCAAATGCCAGATGGACTTGTCTAAATTGGACCATCGCTTTTTCTTCATTCTAGTCTTCAGAACGTGCGTTGCACGTTTATTTTAAACTATTTAATATAAATTTTATACTACAATCAATAATTTGTAAATAGTACATATATTGTTGGATTTGCTATATGTCATAACTTACAAAAATAAAATATACATAAAAAAGTAAACATCATGTAATTCATAAGCTAATGTTAGTAAATCTTTCGAATCGATACATATATTGAATTGTAAATGAGTATTTAAAAGTAAGAAAAGAGGGGGGATAAGAAGTACATGAAACAGATACTAATTTATGAGATAATGAAGTAATTATAAATGCATGCATATTCAGTCAACATATTTGTCAAATATTTCAAATTATCTATTTAAAACACAAATAATTTGACATATAATAAAATATCTAATATATCATTGAGACAATTTTAAATTTGATTTGGAAATAAGAAATATAGTATTGTACATGTTCTACACCAATAATTATATAAAGTCTAAATAAGTAACATCTATTTAATTATTTAAACATAAACTTCTTTATATAAATAGAGAACATATTTAACTTAAAATGAATAAGAAGAGAAACATTATAAAAGAACATTTAAAACAATTATGAAAATAACTTACAAATGGTCATAGCTATAATCACTTTACATAATATAGTACAAACATTCATTATTTTGTTATAATTCATATAACGTGATAAAGAAATATTATTTTCTTTTAAACATTCTTTATAATTAATCAATCAATTAATCATAATATCTTCGATCCGAATACAACAATAATGTTATTGCCCTTAACAATTGATGACAACTTTTCTTCATCAGTATATGACTATGATCAGAAAGGAAATTAAAAAGGAAAAAAGAGATGATATATCAAAAATGAAAAAATGGATCTTAATTTATAAGAGAGAATTGACATATTAACATACTTTAGTCAGAAGATCAGATGAGATTTATAAGTTAATTTTCATTTCTAGGTGACTTTAAATAGGAAAATTTTAGGTGAAGGGAGATGAAAGGAAAAAAATAAAAGAGACCTATGAGTTTCCTAATTAATTTTGTAACCTTTAGTCTTTACCTTTAATTCATTGAACAATATCATTAGAAGTCTTTTTGTCTTCTTGATAATAATTGTTTCTAACAATTTAATATTAATTAACCATCAACATAAATAAATTGTAACCGGAAGAATTTGATAAATTTGATATTGCTTAATGTGTAATCCTCCCTTGTAGTAATTAAAATTTACTATTTAATATTCAGTTAGCAATTTATTAGACGATTAATATTTATATATGATATAGGGACAAAATGTAATCTAATTTTTGCCTAATATTCCTTCCACGTTTAGTATATTATTATTATTTTTTATTATTATTATGATTATATGATATGATGGAGATTAAATTAAATATACATATATATAATAAATGATAAGTATTATTAAATTAGATATTTTAATTAGAAATTAATCTAAGGAAGTGCAAAAGTTATTAATATTTTTATTATTAAAATGAGACAATTTAATATTTAAATTAACTAATCAAATTTCAATTTAGTATAAGGTCAAAATGGTAATTCAAGTTTTCACTTTTAGAGCTTCCCACTTATAATAATATATAATTTTTGTTAAAAGTTATCCCACTTTTAAAGAAAGTTTAGTAATTTTTGGAATACAAAAATAGAATTGAATAATTCTTTACTCTTTTTATATTAATTAAACATAGGCTGATTTCAATCTTAATAATCGAAAAGTATAAATTGTCACATAAATTTAGATTGAAAAAATTATTGAAATATATATTTGATAATGTAAGCAAGACAATCATCACTAGTATTCCAATTAAAGATGTCCCCAAAAGTTACATGATTAATTAATTACTTTTTGGTAAAACACACACACACAAAAAAAAAACACAGCAGCAAAAAAAAAGTACAACAATACTATTTAAACACTTGATTTTTATAATAATAAACCCTTACGGTTCGGAAATATCTCATCTATCTTTAAGATAGAGATCCTCTTTAGTTTTCATTTTGTGAAATTACATTAAATGTGTTGTTGCTCTTATAAACGAGACAAAGCAAGAATTTGCTCATAATATCTTGGCTTTTCTTTGTTGACTTGACTTGTAATATTTTTGCTTTTTTGATGATTTGACTTCTCTGTGACAACAACAAATGTTTTAGCAATTGTTCTCAAATGATTTTTTTGCACTTTTCCTGTTCCAGTCTTGGGTAATTCTTCAACAAATTTCACCTTTTTTGGTACCATAAATCCTGGTAAATTTAATCTACAATGTCCAATAATATCCATTTCTTTAATTTGTGAGTTTTTAGTCAAAATCACAAATGCACATGGACTTTCACCCCATTTTGGATGTGGCATAGCCACAACAGATGCCTCTACAACATTTTTATGTTTCATTATAACATTTTCAACTTCAATACTACTAATATTTTCTCCACCAGAAATTATAACATCTTTACTCCTATCTTTAATTTCCAAATATCCATCTTGGTGAATTACACCAACATCACCGGTAAAAAACCAACCATCTTTAAAGACCTCGTAATTCGCTTTATCGTTCTTATAATACCCTTTCATAATACTGCTCCCACGCAAGCACACTTCTCCGATTGATTTTCCGTCACGTGGCATGCTAACCATGTTATCGATATTTTTCACGTCGACATCGGCTAGGGTTAGTATACTAACCCCTTGTCTCGATTTCAACTTAGCTTGATTTTCACTAGGTAATTCGTTCCATTTATCTTGCCATTCGCACAAGAGGGCCGGGCCGGTTGCCTCTGTGAGCCCGTAAGCATGGACCACGTGGAATCCGAGCTTCTCGATTTTCTCAAGAAGAGGTGCGGCCGGCGGTGCGCCGCCCGTGAGGATTTGGACACGTGTGGTTAAGGGTTTGGAGTACTCATGTGAGTTGGCTTCAAGTAAGATGTTGAAAACAATAGGTGCACAACACATGTGTGTAACATTATGTAACACAATGTTTGTGTACATTTCTTTGGCAGTTGTGTTTCTAATACAAATATTTGTACCACCACGTGCTGCTACACCCCATGTGAATGTCCATCCATTGCAATGAAACATTGGTAAAGACCATAAGTACACTGGCTCAGTACCCATTTCCCAACCTAATAATAGGCTCAAAGTACTCAAAAATGCCCCTCTATGACTATACACAACCCCCTTAGGCTCCGAAGTTGTACCTGTTGAAAACATAATTAAATAAATAAAAATATATATTCTTTTCGTCTCAACTCATGTGATGGTATTCGGTATTCCCCAAGGATAAAAGAACCACTTTTGAAACTTATGTTAGTTATATTTGTGGTCATAAATCATTAAGGGTAAAATAGGATATTTTAAGCTAAATTCTATGAAATATAAAAGTTGTCATTCTTTTTAGGATAGGCTAATAAATTGAGATTAGAGGGGGGTTTACCAATTTTATAAATAAATTAAATTTCTTAGATGAGATGATCAGACGTTTTCAACATTACCTGATGTATAATTCAAGCTGATAGGATCCCATTCATCGGTGATTTCTTCGGGGACGTAACTAGGATTTCCTTGGTGTACGAGTTGCTCGTACTCGAGCTCACCTAGTTGGATTCCGGTAGGGGAGTCGATGTCATCGATGACAACGACGAGGGGTATTCTTGTCATTTTGGATGTTGATAGTAGTTCAAGGGACTTTTTAGCAATTTCAAGGTACTCATAATCAACAAAAAATACTTTGGCTTCAGAGTGTTTAAGAATAATTGCAATATTCTTAGCATCTAGCCTTGTATTTATTGTATTCAATACAGCCCCTGCCATTGGCACAGCAAAATGCATCTCATATATTGCTGGAACATTTGGTGCCAACACTGAAACCTACAAAAAAGACACGTCGTTAATCTATCGTCAAATATAATAGCTCTTAGCTAACATGATATTTTTTTTATAATTAGTCTACGGTAAAAAGAATGACATTTTTTTATATTACAAGTAAATCTCTATAACAAGTATTTGTAACTAACTAATGTGACATAACATATTGTTAAACTACATATCGATATAGTGTTTGGTCTTTTACACATTTAACATATACATAACATAAATTCATCGCGTTTAAATTATAACTGATTGATATTTTGTACTTACAACGTCGTTCTTGACAATGTTAAGGGATCGAAGAGAGGAAGCAACGCGACAACAACGCTCGTAGGTTTGGCTCCATGTGAAACGTACATTGCCATAGATGATAGAGGTCCTATTGGCATAACATTTTGAGGCTCTTGTTAAGAAGGTAAGAGGAGTTAAAGACACATAATTTGCTCCACATTTTGGTAAATTATCCATAGGATTATTAAAGTAAAAAGTTGTGTTTTTTTTAAAAAGAAGTATAAGGTATTAAAATTTGTTGGAGAGGAAAATATAGTGAGGTAACTTAGAATTTGTATGCAAAAGATGCAAACTAAGATGGAAAATTTATAGTGAAAAAACTAAGTGTGGAGTCAAGACTAATGTGGCCCATTATGGGTCCCTAAATGGTTGTTTAGGTGGAAATCATAGTGAAGTTGCAATGACTATGTATAGTCATGTCGTAATTTACATGGCATAATTAAATTTTGAGATATAAATTTTTAAATTTTGATGGTAAATTATAATAGTTAACAATTTTAAATAGGTAAATGATATATATAAAAAGAGTAATAAAAAGAATTTAATTGATTCTCATAATAATGTGTCATGTAAAATAAAACGGAAGAAATAATAATAGTAAATTCCACCATATTTCACAGTTCAATTCCAACTAATAAGACCACTGACCCTTGAAAATGGAGAGTAATAATTAATTGAATTATTAATTATTAATTATTAATAACTTTTGGCTGCTTTGACCTTACCACTTCATCCTGGGCTGCCCTAACCAAACTCTCCCTCGCTGAATTAAATTTAAATTTTTAGCGGTAATTGAGTTAATATAATTGAATTTTATTGGAAAGAAAATTTAATATTATTTATATGAAGTGTTGGTTATAAATATTTATGTTTATTTGCTGCTAAATATAATATAGCGATGTTGCTAATAATTTATCGTAAAATTTTTTATTTGTTTGTGTACATAAATATTCAAACATAGGGCGTATGTAGGTCATTTCGGCTCGGTTTTGTATATTATTAATATGATTTATCGATTTTTTATTTTTAAATATGTTAAATTAATAAAACACTTTATCGATTTTTGATTTATTGAATTTGACTTTTAATTCGTTTTCGGTTTAATCAATAAGAAAATACTTATAATTCAAATATATGACTTCTCCAATAATTTGACGCGATAAGACAATAATGTAACTCTACAGATCGCTCGTCAAATGAAAACAATGACAACTAGGATGAAAACACTATAAAGTACAAGACAAAGAAAACTTAAGAGGAATGATGCTCTTACTTTTGATTTTGACATGTTGTATGGTATAAAATTGTGAATTCAAAATTATTATAAAGTATGAATTGAACCGTAAAAAAAATGATAGTAACTGGTAAAGTTCTGAAGTTAATATTTAAGATTTATATAGGGATAAAGTAGTACACTACTATCAATTTAATCAATTATCGATCTACCTAGTAGTCTAACATTAAATATCAAAATCAAATCGATAATCGAATAATTCTTTTTTACAAGCATACCTAGAGTCAAAATCTTTTCTTATACGTCTGTATTATCAACATCCAAACATTTTCTCGAAGAACATAAATTTTTTTTTCTTCATTTGGTAGTTAAGCCATATATATATATATATATATATATATATATATATATATATATATATATATATATTGGAAGTTAATTTACTATAACTCAAGCCGATAAATTTTCATATTTCACGTTTTTCTTTTTGACCAAATTAGAAATCCCCAAAAACTAATTTTTTTTTTCTTTCAACGGTCTTTCTTTTTTATATAAATTGAGAAAAAAGCATGTTCAAGTAACGTAAAACACGTTGAAATAATATTTATCACAATCACATGCTAATTTATTTTTGATAAAATGCATTACTAAAACTTTTCTAAGAAGGGAGAAAAAATTGTTGTAAATTTTTCAGCTTATACCAAATTAAATTAGAACAAATCGATGACCATATATACGTGTATAATGTGAGAAGTGTGCTTGTGCCTATATTTCGATCCACGTATGATAGCATAGTCAAAATTTTCATTAACAAAATTTAAAATATGAAGAAGTTAAAGGAATTTAATATATACTCTATATATACATTAAAGTAATTTTATCGTCGAATATAAAATATAGTTTTTCACGAAATTCTACATTTCATCCACTATTATTTACGCTTTGATTCGATATAGAACTTTTGAAAGTTATGCTTTTTTTCGATTTATTTGATACTATATATAAATTTTAATTAATATTTTTGTATTCAATTTTACCTATTCATTATTTAAACATAGATTTTTAGTTTTATTTGTTATTTTTAACATATCAAGAAGATATAATTAATATTATTTTTTATATTTATTTCCTGCCCCATTAGCATCTATGATTCTAAATAAGGAATTAGTTCGTTAGGTCTTTTCGATCAGGAGTCGACTGGTAATGGATCTACTTATTTTATTTGTAGATCTACGGTGGAGCGAACCCTTGTTCTATTGATTTGCTAGTTGCTATTTTATCATTCATTAATTACTTATTCGCCAAATTATTTTTAAAATCTAATGTAAAAAGTATGATAAAATAGTTATATCATCATTATTTTCTTTATATATAGATATATCGCGATAAATTTTTTTTAAAAAAAGACAGCAGCCATTTCAGTCATTTCGAAGACTACCTTTTTGGGATTTTTTTTGTTTTTCTTCACCATTTGACTTGACTTTTACTTATGCTCTCAATATTCTTTAAATTTTAACCACCCAAATATTATGGATCATACTTTGTTAGCATTTTACACGATTTTCTTTTCATATTTTTATTATTTTTTCTTTATAGAAAAGTTAAAGCATTACTATAATTTATTTTACTTTTTTCGGAAAGAAAAAAATAAATCACTTTCACATTTTGGTTATTTTTTCTATAGAGAAAAGTCGGAATATTTTGTATTTTCATAGAATTATATAATAGCATCCACGGGGTAGACGTTCAAAATTTTATTTATGAGGAGATTATTCTTCCAATAGAGTTTATGATTTTAAATATTATGTAAGTCTCTTGACAAAATCATATTAATAATATATTTTCGTACATATTTTTATTGTCAACAACCATATGCTTTGCAATGGTAAACTTTCCCGTGACGCCCTAATCACTTTCGAATCGAACAACATGTTGGCTACAAAAGTAATCATGACGTCATGTGAAAACTAATATAAATAGCATAAAATATTGGGAGAATAATCTCTCATAAACAAAACTCTTTAATAAACGGTTATTATTGTATTTTTTGGCATGAGAAGATAGGTCTACAATTTATAAAATTTCAAATATTTCCTCTAAGAAAGGAATAAATCAAATATGAAATAAAAAAATACTTTATTTTAAAAAAAATCAAAACATTTATGATAATATTTTATTTTTCTTTCTTAAAAAAATAAACAAGAAAATCAGACAAAACCCTTACAAAAATCCATAGAACCAATATATTATACACATTTACTATTTTTATGAAATTTTAGGAAAAGCGAATCAATACAATTTTGAATAAAATAGAGTGCCATAGATAAAATGTATTTTTTTTAAAAAAAATCATTATTTCAAATAAATATAGAGCACATATTTTCGATGTGAAAGGTAACTTTCCCTTTTATTTTTCTTACCATAAATAAATAAGAAAAAAAAAACTTTCCCACCTAGTTTTTGGTCAAATTAATGTCGGTTTCACACCTAATGAAGTAAGTCCTATGTTGGTGGACTAGCAAACATACTTGGCCCCCATCGACTCATCCATTGGTTAGGGTTTTTTTGGGTTCGTGGATAAGAATAATAATCACGAAATATTTTATGAGATTATTTTTTAAAACTTATATAAATTAGATTTATTACGTAAAGTATTTATTCAAATTGAACTTAACTTAATTTATTTGTTTTGATTGAGCCTACGGCCCAAACTATTTGTTTTACTGTTGTCCTTTTGATCTATTCATTGAATCACTACTTCTTTATCCTTGATACCACATCTGAATAATATTATATCTTCTATTGATATTTATACAATATGATAATATGAAACAATATTCGACCAGTATTTTCATTGAAATATTGTATGTTACGTTCCTCCTTGATGCCCAGGTGTGTGTATACATATATAAAAAAAAGTAATTGAATAATATTTTTATTAAGTTTTCTTAAAATAAAATCATAATCCGTAAATAAATATACAAGATAGAGTTGCTCATACCTTAAATGATCTTGTTTGTTTTGGCCCAAACCACCAATACTTAATAAAGTATGTTGCGTTACAATTTATATGTCTAATTTTGTTGATATAAAGTTTTAAAAAGGTGAAAAGACTATTAAGATAGGTAGAAATATGTATCAAGATCGATTCGAAGCAACTTGTATCATACAACTCGAATTTAGATTACAAATTCAACTATAAAATATTGTGATTTTTCCCTTCTACAAACCGAATCGACAAAAAAACCGAATTATGTTTGCACTGTTAAAAAATACTACTCAATAATCTGCGTATAGATGGCTAGACCAATGTGTCTCTTAACTCTCTTGTTGGATATTGGTGTATGGATTGAATCGAATTTGGATAACAACTTTAGAAAATTGAAATGTAAAATCGTCATATCTGAGATAATTCCTTTCCCCCCAAAAAAATGTAATAACAAATTTTTCGATAGAATCAAAACTGAATTTGGTATATCAATTATCATGCCCACAGTAAAATTCTGAGTAACCAAGTGCAAAGCAGATAACTACGGAAAGTTCTCTCAAAGGAGTTGAGATAAAGTGAAGATACAACAACTACAAGAGATAATTATATTGAATGTTACTACAACCTAATATTTATGATATACATTTATATCAATACAACAACATTTCTTCTTCCTTTTTTTCTTCTAATGTATATTGCTATATATATATATATATATATCTTCATTTCATGCTTTATCTTTGAAGAGAGGCAGTTTTTGTAGGAGGCACAAGAGATTTTGCATATGCAATAGGTAATGCAATCAACTTCTTTGATTTGCTCACATATGCTCTCTTTGTGAAGTTGTTGTAGTCATTGGCTTCAATCTCATCTAGTATTTTGCGGTACAAGACCAAAGATGCCCATACCTGGAAAACACCGAGTAACGAGTGAGGTTATTTTGCCAGAATAGTAGACAAAGGTGATAAATAAGAGAACACTAAAGATACGAGGTATGGGATATTGTAACTCCAACCCAGGGTACTTGTAGGGTCAAATGTAGTTATTCGATATCTAGTACTAATAAAATGGTTTTGCCATATCCAGAATAATAGCAATCCAAGCCATTTCAGGATCCACACGACGTAATGTTAGTGCAAATACTGAGAACGACAAGCTCAATACAAGGTTATCCGTTGGTTTGTAGGTCGTTCAGAGAAAACTAAAGATCTGAGCTATAGAATTTCTCATTTACAACACGGCGTGCTTCTTAGATCTAATGTATCTATTCGATGTAATAGAATGATTTTTCCATATAATCTAAGACATTTCATGATCCGCACAATGTCATGCCAAAGCAAATATTCATAACTACGAGCTCTATGCGAGGTTCATTTCTTGGTTGGTAGGGTGAACATGAGGTTAAAATTCTAGCCCTTCCGGTCAACTACCTAAGATTAGGTAGCAGATAACATGGCACCCCGTAAAAGTCGTTAAAACTTAAAAACCCTTGTCTCAACTTCATCGACCTAGAAATACTCAACACAAGCAACCATATTCATCTAATAACGCGAAAAAAGAATCATTTCATAAAACTAAAGAGTTTACGAATGCTTACAGGGAATCTACTAGCTGAGCTCAATTCTGTCACGCCTTTCTCTGCCTCATCAAAGAACTTTCTTGCCCTATGTATTTGTTTCTTCATAAAGATTCTCCATTTATCGGTCACCCTTCCAGCAAATATATCTTCATCGGATAGACCTGCCTGTGCTAATTCATCTTGAGGCAAGTAGACTCTTCCTCTTCTGGCACTGCAGGGAAAGCAATATATAAGAACAACGGAAGCCTAAATACGGCACTTCCAAAGAAAGAATAAAGGAAAGAAATTGATCATGGCTCGTCACTGTCTAGAGCTGATATCATGTTTCAAAGTTCAATATGTCAAAGAAATGTGATAAACGCCGACTAGACAGGTATAGTGACTTTCAAAAGGCATCCGTCATAAATTTGTTCAGGTGTTTTTGCCAAATGTACCAATAATGAAAATATCACAACTTTAAGGTGGAATAAAGATGGACAACGAAGAATTTCTTCGTCTCTAACGACTAACTAATGAGCTTTAAGCTCTCAAAACAAGCAGGATTTCACAACACGGCTAAATTGAGTTCTGCAATTTTATTCCCAGAACGACTGATACTAATTACTTTATACTATTATGTTGACATAAAAAAAATATAAACCGGATAACCGAAGAGCTCATTTTCCTATATTTTGATATGTAAATATTAGCAAAAAAAATTATGTGCGTAAAACACAGCTTTGTACTTACTCTTCTCCAACATCTCTGAGTATGTTAGTTAATTGATTTGCGATCCCCAGAGCCAAAGCAGCATTATATACGCTCTCTGTTGTTGCCTTTGATTCAGGGGCGATACCCATAATTGGAACACTCATCAACCCAACCGTACCAGCAACATAATAACAATAAAGGTATAGTTCGTCGAAGTTTTTGTATCTCGATTTTCTCAAGTCCATACGCATTCCTTCAATCATATCTCTGAATGGCTGCAACATATATTGGAAGGTTAGACAATTACGCTATTGAAGAAAGCAAATGAAATCATGTGAACTAATAATGATTCTGTTCCAAATATATGATTCACATACAAAACAACACCAAAAGACGAATAAAATGTTAAAACAGAAATGAAGTATGTGTAGTATCTAGGACGAGAGAAACAGATATAGGAGACAGAACTAGAGATTCAACTACAAACATTTCCGCTAGGCTGAAGTAAGCTATTAGAAAAGCCCTCAGCAAAAGTGACATCAAACGCAAATTGAACAAATATAAAGACCATAGAATTGGTAGACTAACCTGAATATCAACTGGAAAGTTAGAAACTGTATCGGACAAAGCACCATCGAGCATGTCAAATGGCCGCCCATTGAAAACATCTTCTAGCCTATTTTCCCACCTATCTAAGGCTGCCGGGGTAATATATGATGCGTTTGGGCCATCAACAAGTTCATCTGTTCTTCTGCACCATACTGTTTAAACAGATCATAATGAGAAACTATTCAACTCAAGAAGTTCGTTTATATATGCAATCATTAAAAGGAGTTTCCCCTTTCAACACTACAGTAAAGCTTGAAGTGGAGAAAAAGGGAGGAATGATATATTTTATTAACATCGAATATGAAGTATAACAAATCACAAAAACCAGTTCCATAGGTAAAAATGTGAACAGCAACGCAAATGAAAATATTAGTATGTAAATATAATCAAGTTCTTTTTCAGTGTTTTGGTTAGTATTGAGCATGATATGACAATAAACATCTCAAGCTAGTCAAGCTCGGATTTACCTATTACATATGACCCTCAAAACTCAAACTTCATTTCTTTTTTTCTCGTCCCCGATTAATCATATGTGTTTGTGCGCGTAACTGTTATTAAATGGCTAGAAACCTCACCATATATTGCCCAGATAGCCCTTCTTCTCTCGGGAGTCATTAGCATAGTTCCTGAATAAACAAACAAAGATCAAATTTTGTCTTCATCAATAACATGAACATATATATATTCATAATTAGTGCTTACCAAATAATATTTGGTAAACGAATGAATAGATTGAAGAAGCTAACCTAAGTTAAACGTCTTTGCATACTCTGCACATACTTCACCACACCTATCATATGCTTCACTCAACAAGCCCAAATTCCCCGGAATAGGTATATCCGGCTTCACTTCTAACTCATTGGTAGATCTCAGTTGCCTCTTCACCAAGGCTGCCTGCCTCAAAACCACATCATAGACCATCTGTTCCGATGTCATCGTCCGTTCTCCAGATGGAGTAGCCAAAATAGCAGACCGTACAGAAAATTTCCGTCCATTATTAGTTTGCTTTCCACCACCTCTATTGATTCTCTCATTGGACACCAAATTCCTATGCCTCGATGAATCAAAAAAACGGTTTCCCTCCCGGACTGATTCCATGAAACTTGTCCCATTTGAGACGTCACAAGGAGAAACAACCCATAACAAGGCAACAGACATTCTGAGCAAGAAAACCTTGGTTGTCTAAAACAATTCCAAGATTTTTGTCTTTCTTTTTGTCACCTTCCAAACTTTACTTAGTTTATAGAAAATAAATTACTCCTAGTAGATTCCCACTAGAGAATATTTCCACTCTCAAACAAAATTACCCACTTTCTCTTCTGTAGAAAAAGATTATAAAAAGACCACAGACAGGCAAACCAACTTTTCCTCACTCAAACAGGAGTAACCTGTTTCTTGACTTCTGCAAAATGAGATAAACCAAACACCACATTTGAGATACAGTTATGACAAAAAAAGTATAACCAGACATTGATTCAAAATTAGAAGTTTTTGAGCTCCTATAGTGACCTCAAGTTAATATTACAATATAGTGAAATCCTACAAGAGGGATCTGGGGAGGGTAGAGTGGACACAGACCATAGCTCTACCTCACGGAGGTAAAGAGGTTGTTCCCCGATGACCCTCGTTCGAGTACAACATATCAAAATAGGTATAAAAGAGGGAAAACAACAGTGTAGAAACAAAGCAACTAACAAGGATACAGTTACAGCCACAGAATAATGTGATAATCTAAACACAATCAACTACAAGTGATGCTGAAATCAAAAGCAAGACACCGCAAGAACACTGAGTGGATTTCTTAGTATCTACAATAATTATTGAGTTCACGTAAAACCATAACCTGCATTATAGACAACCCCCACCCCTACCCTCCAGTATAAATAATTTGAAACTTTATAACCCCAAAACTACAACAAAATCAGCAATATTACCTACCATGTGTCACAAAGAAAGGATCTTTGTAAAACTACTCTACATTATTGAAAGCACAAATAAAATGAAATAAAAAAAACCTCCTATGACAGTGGAATCACACTTTTTGGGGGTAATGGATGCATTCTATATTTAGTCAACAAGATTATAATAATCGCCTGATTTTCTAATTTTGGTACACATAGAAGCTATATACAAAAGCCAAGTGCTCAATTCCTATTATTATATAGTCGCTAGTCGTATGCGGAGCCAAAATTTGAAGTTTAAAGTTTACACATTCTCTATTCCGCATAGGGTTTAAACTAAAGCTACTGAATTTAACCGAACCTAGCAAACCTATAGAAAGTGAACAAAGAATGTTAAAGATTGCAACTTTATATATCAAGAACTGAAAGGAAACAAAACTTACACAAATTCCACCCTCTCTTTCAACAATGGCCACTCTGAATTTCTGTAATTGTATAGTCACACAAAGCGAAGTCAAAATTTAAAATTTAAAGTTTATGAATTCTGAAAATTTCTAATATATTTTAACTTACTAAATTATTACGAAGTTTGACTAAAGTTACGACTAAATGCGTAACTTACCCTCTAACTCCACCCCCTGTATATAACAAAAACACTAGCAAAGCAATAGAAAGTTATAAAGATTGCAACTTTACATATCAAGAAGTGAAGGGAAACAAACCTTTGTTTCAAGAAATCAAGAATGGCCACTTCCAAGAATGGAGAATGCAATTTGTTGGTTTTTTCTGCACTTTTTGCTCCACACATTTTGGTCATTTTATAGCATTTATTATTATTTTTTAAATTTTATTTTATTTTATTTTATTTTATTTTTGCTGATTGGAATTGAGTGATTCAGAATCCATATCCTCATTTTTACATTTTTTCAGTAAATATTAATTCTTTGGTGTTATATTAAGACACGTAGATTTTCAAGTTGAAAAATGACAAAAATGGTCCCTTTATATTTGGCACTAGGTTCAAATTAGCTTCTTAAATATATTCTTCCACTGTTTTAGTCCTTCAAATAATTTATTAAAAGTGAATTTTTTGTTTCCGTCAAATATTTAATATTTTAGATTTTAGGGAAATTATGAAAAAATTTTGACCAAAAATTTAGGAATGTGTGTCAGTCCATTTCGTTTTCGTATTAAATATTATTAGTTAGATTTATTGGTTTTTTATTTTTAAATATGTTAAACCAATAAGATATTTGTTATTAATTTTTGATCTTTAACGATTCAATTTTCGATTTAGCCAATAAAAGAATGTTTTCAAAACAAATATATGACTTGTCCAATAATTTAGGGCGAAATAAAAAATAAATAAATCAAGTTACTCATTGAGTGCAAAAATTCTGCCTAATATAGTAAAAGTATAGTTAATACTCACAATTCACAACTCTAATTGTTGCCTAATCCTTGTTATCGTCGTTGCAAACCTTACTCCTCGTCGTTTTTAGTTGTTTAGATTTTGACATTGTGAACCTAAGACTAAAGTAACTTTTTATAAATGCAAAGAATAGAGTTAAATAGTGTTAATTGTGTAGGCTCCTTATAGTTATCATCTAATATAGCGATCATATTAATATTTTTGTTTGATATTTACGTATAATTAAAAATTAAAATAGTTAACAATTATATTCTTAATGTATTACAAATATTTCAATAATCCAATATTAAATGAGTCATGTTGAGTATCTGAATAATTGGGTCTACATGCAAATCCAACGAACTTAGTGATGTCAACTTATATGATTTTAATATGAAATATATTTATACGTAAAAATCAATAATAACATACTTAATATAATTCTATAAATAAAATTTAGATAAAATAGAGCGTGCGATTTTATTTTAACAATAAAATGTTGAAATATATGAAGGTGGGAAGATACCGTTATCAAGAATTTGAAGTGCCGTCATTGGTTGAGTGTACACGTGTAACCACCTTAGTGGATATTCTATATTTTATTTAGTTTTGGGAAAATTGGGTACTAAATTATATATATTGATAAGAAAATCAACCAATTTTCTCTACACCAATAGTAAGTTTTTGTTAAGGCAAAATAATTTGCTAGTTCTTACCCCTTGTGATGGTGAAAAGTGGGTGTAAAAGTATTTGGATAAAAATTGACCCACATTGAAAAATTAAATTAAGTTGATTAAATCGTTTAATTTTATTTGGTTTAGTTTGTTCTAAGATTCTTAAGAATTGATAGTCTTTGATTTTATTTAAAAAGTTGAAGAAATAATCGAACCGATAAATTTTATATATATATATTTTATTTTATTTTAAATATCTTATATATGTTTATCATAATTTATTTATGAACCGTCCTGAAGAGAACATTTATCATATTGGTTTCATGTATATGAGTATTCTTGACAATTCTTGGTGGAAATGTTTTTCTCTCTTACTTCTAGGCTAAAATGGTGAATTTAAAAGTTTTATTCACAGTAAATTTAGTAATAAAAAGTTTTATAAATTCGGCTATTTTAAGTATTTTTCATTTTGAATGAGTTCTTGCCTCTTTTGTTCCTCTTTAAAATGAATTGTTTCTTTTATTTCTGTATGATTGATAATCGAATAATTGAATCAAATCAAATCGAAATTCGAACAACCAAACCAATAAATGTATAGTATATTTGATTTGGTTTGATTGGTAAAATTAATTAAATTGATTTGATTTTGATCTATAACCGACCTAAATCGATCCGTAAACAGGGGCGAATCTACTACGATTTATGGGGTGCCACGCCACCCACGAGCTTCGATCGAAACGTGATATACATATAGGTGTATATATGTACAATGTTTATAAATAAGCAAATGACACCCACAGAACCAAAAGGTGTAGTTTCATTTGCTTTGTGTAATTCGCTTGCCAATTTAAATCTCCGAAGCTTTAAATAGACGAGGAATTATACTTCAACAAAGCATATTTTGAAGATTATATTTCCTTTTTTCTATTTAATTCTAGTTGGCTTGGTTTTAATAACTAATTATAGTTCATTAATTTAATTTATTAATCTTTGATTTTTTAATAATTTGTTATTAATTATTTATTTGATGGAAAAGTGTTAAAAATAGCTTAAAATTATGTCACATTGAATAAAGATATTTTGTATAAATAATTTGTACTAAAAATATCTCCATTCTCCACTATTAATTGTTTGACCCTAAAAGTATTCGTGTTATTACTTTATTATTTTGAAAATTCACTTTTTCTAACGAATATTATTAATTTTTTATATATATTTCTAATAAAATTATTATTTTTAAAAAATCTCTTTCTTGTTACTTTTTTTTTTTTGAAATCCTTTTAGCTAAAAAAATGGAAATAGTTATACTTTTCTTAATCTCATTTTGTAATTTAAATAGAATAATGTCATTTACTTTTTAAATAATATCATAGTAACTTCATCTTTAATTTATATTTAGATATGATAAAATCCTCTTTTCTTAATAAAATAAAAAATATTTCTATTACTTAATCTTTTTAAAATTGATTAAGTAAATATTTTTCTGGTAGCAATCGCAATTGTGAAATTATCATTTTCTTTGGTGAAGTAGATAAAAAAATAAAATATAAATAAGAGTGATGAGTGATATTCAAATGATTTGTTTAGTTTGTTACGTAGTAAGTGATACATTTACAAATATAAGTAATGATGTTCTAATTGACAGTTTTGAAAATATGTAAACTCGTCGAGAACTATTATAAATGAATAATATATGTTTATAATATTAGTAAAATTATTTTTAAAAAGGTTATGTTTTATAGATTTTGTGCGGAATTGAAACCTAAAGTTGATTTAGTAATCTAAGCAATGTGTATACTTGACACCATGAAGTTCAAATCTTGGATTCGTCTCTGTCCGTAAACACCTCTAGTGTAAAGTGACACTCGTACCTGATAAATAATATTTTTTTCGTCTCAATTTATATAACATAACATAATTACATAATTATGTACATTGTTTAAATATATGAAAAGGCTTTGCAATGTTCTAAAATTATACCTAAAATTAATGATTTTAGATTAGAAAAGTACACCACCTTTAACCAAATAAGTGAAATCTAACGAGGATAAAATGTTAATAATGTCATTAAATATTTGTCAAATAAAAAGTGTGTCATTCTGTTTAAGATGGATTAATAAGAAAGTGTGGCATATAAATTAAAACAAGAAAAAGAATAATCTTAAAAATAATGGTGGCTAATTTTATGCACAAATGTAGTATGGCTATAATTAGGACACGTAGCACTTTGCACTTTTGTGCACTTTTTTTTTATTGTGGGGTTATCTGAATGGTCCAAAAACATGAATAAATTCCAATTTTCTATAATTATGTAAATAAATTATTAGTTTTTTTTTTGGGTTGGCAAAAAAAAAAAACAAAAATGGAATAGTTGTAATTTTATGCTTTCAGTCTGCGTCTATGATAATTGCCGTTAACGCATTTTATAATTCAGTGATATGAAGTAACAATATCAAGATGAAAATAATAATATCAAATAGTGAGCTCGATTGATTTTTATTTTTTTAATTTTTATGTTAAAATTAATCATCCAGTTTAATAAATTTTTCTTTTAATTTTTTTCTTAAAAAAAAAAAGAAGATGGGATCAAATCGTTAGTCATGTCACTTTTCTTTTGGTTTAAAAATCAAATGAAATTTTATTTTTATTATGTTTTTTGTAGCGATTTTTTCAAGTAATCGCCATCAATTTCTAAGTCAATTCTGTTAATTGGACTAATATAAAGTGCCCCACTTAACATTACAAACTTAAAGAAAACTCAACCTTATATTAAAGGGATAAAAATACATCCACTTTCATAAATAAAGGATAATTTTGGCTTTAAAGTCGAAAAAATAAAAAAAATGAATTTTTTAAAGTACAAAATAAGGTTGCTCCAAAACAATTTATAAAAAGTTTAGTTTAATCGGTTATAAAAAGTAGAATATATTATTTCGGTCATCATTTTACATAAATAAATAAAACATTTTTAAAACCAATATATTATATAATAAGTATTATGTATGAATTCCAAACATTTCGATATATACTATTTAAATTAGTTTACAGACATGTATTATATTTGTTTGTAGAATAATAACCATCAAATTTATAGCAATTCTTAATATTGAATTTGAATTGTATTATAATTATCGTTTGTATTTATACAATTTAAATATAACTCTCATATTTTTAAAGTTTCAGCTATATCTTTTTATAGTTATCACCACCAAATCATCGATGATTTATATTTTTCAAACTGCAAGTTAGGTATAAAATCCATTTCTCACTACTTTACACCTTTTTCTTTCCTTCACGTAACAAAATTAAAGATTACCATATATTGGATATTTAATTAGGACCTTTAACTTTTTGAAAAATTAATTTAAATAGTTGTCCACTTGTGTGTTTAATGTTAAAATGACAATTAAAACAAACTTTCAGGGCCAACGCCCACATATTTGGCCTAAAACAAAAAGATAATTCCTTTTATGATTGAAAATGTACCATATTTTATAAAGTTGTGTGTCTCTTTGGATGTTTTATATTGCATTATATTTGCATGTTATGATGTATTAGTTTAGATTACGATTGATCGTATGATGAAGATGGAATGTTAGAAAGCAGACTTCGAATTTAAATTTTATTAGTTCAATATTTAAAGTAAAAAATACGTAGAATGTATTAAAACGTCATTTCATCTTATAATCTTAAACATATAATATGAAAAAAAAATTGAAATTAAAGAACTATCGATAAAAATTTAGAACAAAAAGAATAGTATTTTATTACGATTTTTATAAACTTTTACGTATAAATTAAAGTTTATGATTAAATCCAGATAAATTCGATATTAATACATTGAATAATCCACACTTGGTTAAAGCAACATGTTTCTCGTCGATATACTATGAACCGCACACATTTTTTTTGTCATCATTCTAAAAAGACAAAGTATTACGTATCTTTCCTCTTATGATGAAATTTCTCGATAATCAATTTTAATATAGATATCAAATGAAATTTTTTGTAAAAAAATTAGATTTAATCAATTTTAATTTAGATATTTAACAATGAATAAAAAGCAAAAACAAAAATGGCCATCTCTTTCTAGTCCATTCTTTTCTTTTTTAACGTAACAAAAATTATTGGCACACTACACAATAATAGTAATGGGACCAAATTCTTTATTTAACAAATTTAAATATAAAAAGTTCAATACATATTAAATAAATAAAATTAAATTTACGATATAATGTTTTGTCAAAGACCTCTTGGTCTTACTTGGCTCCAATGTTAACCACAAGGAATGAAGTTTTGCATTGTTTTGCTGGTCTTTTTTTTGTCATCGACATCCCCTTTATATCATTTTCGAAAAAGTTCATGTGATTGTCACATTTTTGTTTTATTATATTAGAAAGTCCAATTCTTTATCCTAATATTCTCATTTTGATTCCATCTTCATAGGTTAATTAATTTTCCATCACATGATTATGATTTATCATAGACTAAAGTCACATAATTATATTCTCTATTCAAAGAATTGTAAAAACTTTTACCTAAATATTATATAAAATTCATTATAAATGGAGAAATCACTAATTTTACATAATTATAATATTTGTATTGAGAATTATTTTAATAATATCTACGAAATTTGTATTAAAAAAAACTTAATAATAAAGTACAAATGAAACTCACTTTGACTTTGTTGCCCACTTGGGTAACGATTAGAAATTTAGAATCTCCTTGAACACTTATGTTGACACCCAATTTTTGACCCACATTGGTATAACTTAATTATCGAGCTTCGTGAGTTTTTCAAATTATTTAAGTTAACTAGTTTTATAAAGCTTGCGAAAATTAAAATATCTATATACATGTATATCTTAAGTTTAGAAAGTATTCTATTAAACTAGTTTACTTTAAATCACAATTATATTTTGAATCATTATTTTATAATTTAAATAATAATGTTACTAAACAAATAGGCTCGTTAATAAATTTATACCTAATTCGTTTTTGAATCGATTGACTATTATTTAAATTGAACTCTTTTTCCATTTAATTTGGAAGAGCCAAATTTGGGCCCCTCACCTTATTCCTAATTCCCAGGCCCAAGTTTCCCTTTCCAAACCCAAATATTCAGCAGCCCATCTTAAAATCCCAACCCATTTATTCTCAGGCGACCCAATACACACTAAGTTAAATCCAGGCCCCAACATCCCCAGGCCCAATTACCCATCAGCAGCCCACTTCCTTTCCAACCCAATACCTGAAAAAACCCGACCCATCTCCCCTCTTTCTCCTTCCCCCTTCCCCTACACCATTCCGAGAACCCAGAGAAAAAAAAACAGAACCCCCAGATACAAATGTGTTTATGTCGTATATCAACTGAAGTATGGATTGAACAACTTAGCTGCTTATTTTCACTTAGTATTGTGATTCTGTATTTGCCATTTTGTCCCCTTGCTTAAGTAGATTATCATGTGGTAAATGGCGTGATTTGAATTATTAAGTTTCTTTAGAATTTGTCTCCCTATATTAATTGTCCATGTCTTAAGTTATTTGTGTTATAATTATTTGGGATATTGTCTTGACTTACCTTGTATTTATTTCAGTTTCGATCATGTGAGGTTCTAATCATGGTTTCCATCTTTATGCATGTAAAACCGTCCGAGTTTATTAAACTCTTGTCCTCTTTATTCCGAGGGAGCCATAAAGGCTCTAAATGTCTTTCATCGAGTCAATTCGTGAAAACCGGCGTATGAAGTTAAATTTCGAGTTCTACGAAGATCGAAAGCCGAGGGAGCACGGGATTAGAAGACCCTTTTTATTTATTTTTGCATTTTTTAATGGGCATAAGCCCTAGTTGTTTTCCTCGTTTTCTTTGTTTATTTCTATTTTATCTTGTATGCTTAGATTAGGACAGGTACAAAATAGGTTAAAAACCCAACGACAGGTGGGTCCAAAATTCGGTCAAGGCGAACAGAACCCGAATTTGGACCCAAAATCTCTCTCTCTATCTCTCCTTTAGTTGCTTTTGTGTTTCGTTTTGAGTGCCGTTAGCTTAGGATTAGAAAACTCCAAAGCCCCTTTCGAAACGCCGTTCTATTTTATCAAGTTAAAACTAAGTCTTAAAATAATAAATATTCAAAACTTGAAAATTTGCCTAAGGGAATGTTTTGAAAGTTCAACTTAAGGCTTTGTAAAAATTTGAAAACAAAAATAGTCAAATATTGTTAATCGTTGGAAAACCGTAGTTAGCGGAGAGTCTTAGGTGCCTTAAACACCTTCCTAAGATGCTAATAGGAATCCCGAACCCCTTTAATATTTTCAATTGATTTTTTTGGTAAGTGTTTTGAAAATTAAAGTTTTCTTTATTTTCCTTAAAAATTAAGTGGCGACTCCTAAAAAGTCTAAAATAAAACAAACTCTTTTCGAAAATAATTTTTTGATAAAACAACTTATAAAATATTATATATATTCTGAATTTTATTAATACTCATTTCATATGAAATATTGAAATAGAATCACATTTGCTGCAAAAAAAATTAGGATAATATATTTCACGTCCTATTTTGATATATATGATAATATTATATTAGATGTTGTATTGTAGTTTTTGCTTTTAATAATATATTTTAGTATTTTGTTGTCTTATGGTAAATTTTGCATTGTCTTCTTATTACATATTATATTTATTTATTTTTCAATATTTCCTTGTCTTTGTACATAAAAATTGCCATACTTCAGCTAGGTTTTTATGAAAACGATCTATCTATCTCTATGATATAGTGATAAAGTTTGCGTACATTTTACTTTTTTCGGACCTTATTTATGATATTTCATTGATATGTTATTTATGTGTAATCTTATAAACAAGTGCTTCTTCTATTCAACAATAATTGTTTATTATTGACTTGAAACACCTATTTAGAAACTATAAATAAAAGGATAATTTTATTATATCACCCTTTGAATGTAATAAATATAATATGCTGAAAAATGTTATAGAAAAAAAAAGACTATATATTAATGATAAGGGTAAAATGGAAATTACCTGTAAAATCATCCATGAATTATAAAGTGAACAAATGTTGTTGGACATCTATTTTTAGTATAGTGAACAACTCTTATTGAGCGGAGGGAGTACAGTATACTTAGTATAATTATACTAATGAAGCTTTAGAAACGTAAAGTGTATGCAAAAACCATTATCTTAAAAATATAAATGCTATTTCCAACAGATCCAAGAAAAATACAACCAAAGTGATATAGGGAAAGAAGTAACATAATAGAAGAATTAGTGTAGATTTCATCCTAAACAATACTTAAAACAAGATAAAACAATAATCAAAAGTGTATATAAATTCAAAGCGAAACGACGATCAACTGTCGAATTAACCATCCTATCTAAATTCATATCCTCCCTAACCTCTTATCTAAAATCATATTTTTAGTAACCAGAAATCATATCACGTCTTATCTAATAAGTCCTTTTCAATATTTTTTCGACCTATCTCTACCTTTTTTGAAACCATCAATAGCCCACTTCTCTTACTTACGCAGATTAACTTTTTCAAAAAAAATATTTTTTTTCATATCGAACGCATACCCATGAGTCATAACTCATGGAAATGTTCTAGGCCCAATTTGGCCCAATATCACAAGGTTCGTTCATCCTTGACCCGATTCAGAATTTCGACATTGTTCTCCTTCTCTCTTTCTCACAGTTGCTCCATAGCCATCACCTCTTTTACAAATTTTGCTTCATTCATAATCTTCACAATCTCAACTACCCCTTTTACACTTCCCCACAACAACAAAAAACAAAAAGATCGAATCTTTTTCCTTAAGTTCCAAAAAATCATCAATTTGTTGAAGATCCCACCAAAAAAATCATCATTTCAAGTCAAAATTTTCAAATTTTCAGATTCCACACCTCTATGGGTGTGATTTAAGATCAAGAAATCATGTTGGGTGCTGTCCAATTAGGACTTTTTGCAGCAGGGGTTGTACTTTTTGTCCCTATGGGTATGGCAGGTTGGCATTTGAGCCGTAACAAGATGCTCTTTTTCAGTTGTGCCCTTTTCATCACTCTTGCTGTTGGTGTTCATCTTGTTCCATATTTCCCTTCTGTTACATCTTTTCTTTCATCAGGTTCAGATTCTTTATCATCTGTTATTGTAAATCGTGATTCTTGTTTTTCTTTACTTCACCAAGTAGCATTTGATTTTCAAGAATTGAGTAATAATAGTAAAAGGGGTTCTTGGAAATGGGTCGAGTCTGAAAATGTTGTAGATTGTGATTTCCAGAAGTTGACTATGAATGATGCTTCAGATTTGTTAAATGGGTCATGGGTTGTTGTTGCTGGAGATTCACAAGCTAGGTTAATGGTGGTTTCACTTTTGGAGTTGTTATTGGGAGATAGTAAGATGGAGTTGATAAAGAAGGATCTTTTCTTGAGGCATAGTGATTATAACATATTTGTTGATGAGATTGGGATGAAGCTGGACTTTATATGGGCACCTTATATGAGTAATTTGACTGATTTGATAATGAGGTTCAAAGAAAAAAAGAGTTATCCTGATGTATTTGTGATGGGGGCAGGGTTATGGGATATGTTACATGTAAATAACGCTTCGGACTATGGTGTTTCGTTAAAGTCTTTGAAGGATTCAGTAGTGTTGTTGTTACCAGTTTCTTCAGCGTTTGCTAACAGTGATGGTTCTGGGACAAATATTGTGGTTCCAGTTCGGTCGCCCAACTTGTTTTGGTTGGGGATGCCTAAGTTGATAAGCTCAATGTTGAAAACAGATGAGAAGAGGGAGAAGATGAATGATGTAATGTGGGAAGCTTATAATGATGAACTTTACAGAAGTAAGCTTCTTCAACAATCTGGTGGACCATTGTTTTTGCTGGACGTGCATTCGTTGAGTAATAAATGTGGAGCTGATTGTACGTCCGATGGGATGCATTATGAGGGGGCTGTCTATGAAGCTGCTGTACATATCATGTTAAATGGATTGCTGATAGAATCTAACCAGAAGCTATGATGGAGCGATTATGGTTAACGATATGACACCCTTCCGCAATGGGAAAGGGAAATAGAATCACTTTGGTAATTGCTTGAACTCATACTTCAATAACGTCGGTGAATATTTTTTTTCCAAGTATTCATTTGGCAACTGATATGTTTAGCAAGAATTCTTTGATGGTAGTTCATATTCTTTTCCCCCTTGTTCATTTGTATGATTACTGATACTTACACGAATTGTATTCTAGAGCAGGAGAAACTCCTCATATCTCATATGTAGAACAATCGACGTTTCTGAAATATGTACAATATTTTGAGTATCCAGTTACATGATTGCATCTCTATATGGTATTCTACTTGCTTTTATGTCAAGTTGACGATATCTCTCTTGAACCTACTTAGATTTGATACCATAATAGACCTTGTCTTTTCCTGCTTCTCTAGTTAAATTTCAAAGGTTGATGAATTGAATGCTTGCTGTTTTGTGTGTTTCTTGGTAGTTTTAAGGTCTAACTTGAGTTCATATATGACTCTTTTGTATGTTTGATGCTCTTGCATTGGAATTAGAACTTCGTCTCCAAAAAGCTTCTTAACTCTCCTTGTATGTTTGAAGCTCCGTTGGGTACATGTTGGATCCTCCAAAAGTAATGCATTTTTGAGGACCCAACACTGGTGTGTGGCAACACTTTTGGAGGGTTCGAGCATCATGGCTTTCTAGCCATATCAAGATGATTTTCTGATTGTGTTGTAATGTTGCAAGGTGAGGAAATTTACCTCTTCTTCCCTCTCCAACCACTGGAATTTTTGCTATAACTGTAGATGAAGTTTGGCTTTAATTGCATTTTTGATCTTATTTAGATATATAGTTATTTGTTATGTTGCTCGCACTCTCTGAAAATGTTTGTTGTACATCCTCCAAAATGCACGTGTGAATTCGAGCAACATAGGTTATTTGTTCACTCTCTAAGGTGCTAGAGATTTACCTTTTTCAGCCCTTATAAATGGAGAATGGACCATAATTCTTGTAGAAACAACGACATACTTACTTAGTGTAATCATGCCTCCTGATTCGGATCTTTAGGCGTTTATCGCCTGAACATGGAATTCATCTGCTGGAGTGAAAATTATCTACAGTGACACCGGCTGTATGTGCAACATTATTCTTCATATAGCAACCAACACAATACAATACACAACACATGTATAAACAATGAAACATACTAATACATTCAAGTGATCTTACAACTTTGCACTCCAAAATCTACATCTGGTAGTTCCCCATCAGAAACAAGCACAACTCAATCTTGATGAATACCTCAAGGAAGGTCCAGAACAGCCTACGATTCGAACTGCTTACCTTGAAAAGTCTGTCCAAAATTCCAGATCTTCGGAGCAACATTGTAAGATGTTAAGGTGACTCCATCACTGCTTGTTATCTCGAAAGAAAGTGGTTGATTCTTCAAATCCGCACTTATATGCCAGTTTTGGCCCCAAATCCTACCCATGGGAAGCCATCCTGTTCTTGAACCCTTAACTTTTGCTGCCACTATATCACCCGCGCCTGCAACGTTACTGATTAAAACAGACAAGAATATTCCAGCACCATTGATCGTGAATCGAACTCCTCCTTCCTTTCTGCACTTAATTCTGTTGGAAATTGTGAAAAAAAGGCACACTGTAAATTCTCCATCAACTGTAGATTCAGAACAGAAGAGCTAACAAAAACTTGAATATTTAGATAAATACTATACATGTACTTGCTAATAATCAAGATACAAAACTATACTGTATCTGGAGTTCAGAGGGACTTTTGCAAGGCTCATGAAGAAGACAACAACACACCAACTAGAGAAGCTGTTTTCGAAAGACCCTCACTGAGCAAACAATGAAAAAGACACAATAGTAACAAATAAAAAGAACAAGAAGATAATAAGATATTGAAACAACCCCTAGTGATAGAAATCTATCAATAACAGAAAGAAAAGAATTATACTGATCTCTGGGAAAGGAAACAAATTCTAATCCTCGACCTCTACATCCTCTATGAAGGGTCATGTCCTCGGTGAACTGGAGATGCACCATATATTGTATCTGGATTTCAAAGGAACTTTTGCAAGACTTACAAAGAAGGTGAATAGTAGGTGAATGTTCAAGTGCAACATAGTGACACCTGAAGGTGGTGAAAGCAATGAATACTAAATTCAGTGTAGATCGGTGAATGGTTTTATTAGAAGGGAAACAGAAGGACTTCCCTTATAAAATGTTGGTGCCCGGGAAATCCACAGATTTTGAGGCTTGATCTATTTTATATGAGCAAGGTAATGCCAAGCACACTAAAGGAGCTGTGCTTGAAGATATGGTGGTGAAGGGCAGGGAGGAATAAGGAAGCAGCTGCTCTGTAAGCTTTAATACATACTATGATGAAAATCAACGTAAAATACTGTAACTCTGGTGATTATCGATATAGAAGGTTCACATGGTTGACCACAACTAGTTTCGATTTGAGGCATAGTTGATTCATTAGTTCAAGATTGGAATTATGTTCAGCTTTGCCACAAATAGACGACCCTATATGAACCAAGGTTTAGGCAGATGGGAAGAGTTCATCTGCTCGCTCTCTACTAGAATCCGAGCCTTGATACCCTTGGTTGTCATTCCAACCCTTCAACCACCACGCTATCCTTAGGGGAGTATGATGCACATTACTATGAAGGGAAAATAGTTTAATCCTCCATGAACAACATTGAATTAGAGAATCACAAATGAAATTATGTGAATAGTTTCATGAGAGCCCTTTACGAGACATTTAAATTGTTACGGACCCCAAAATTCTAAAATTTTCCTAAGAAATTTGACCAAAATTACTAAAATTTCCAACCTTTGAACCATCTAATGCTCTTCTTATAACAACAACTACACCTTTGATCCCAAATAAGCTGAGATTGGCTATATGAATCCTCGATGACCATTTTTCTCCTTTAATCAGATCAGAATTATTCGTGAAACAAATGGAGTAATGAATTCTCCCAGTAAAGCATCTAAAAACAACAACAACAATACCCAATGTCCCACAAAATGGAATCCCAAGAGGGTAGAGTGTAGGCAAATCTTACTTCCAAGGTTGTTTCCGATAGATCATCAACATAAGAAATAGCAAAATAGCAGATAGTAGCAGAACAATAACTATGACAAAATAATATGATAATCGAAATATAAGAAACATCAAATAATAACAGAAATTAAAGGACAAGAAACTATACTACCTTCGATACTGAACAGGCATATTCGAAGCTTTCCAAATAGCAATTTTCTCAAAAGCTTCAATCGGCAGAACAAAATGTGCATTTGGAGGGTTACAATGTCCACCGCCATCAGGTTCAAATCCATAATTCGGAGCACAAAAATTCGTTGCAGTAACAATAATCGAAGTACCCGGAATACACCATCGGAGTTCCTCAACACATCGAACTTCAAAGCAAGCTCCGCAAATCTGACCCTTTTCGAATAGCACAGTGCTTAATCCAGCTGTTGATTTACCATAACCACTTCTCTCTAAATCACCGTACCCACACGCGCCACCTACTACATCCCGTGGATCTGCTGGAGCATAGTAGGTTGCCCGTCCCGGGCGCCACTCCGATGGGTGAGCGGCGGCGGCGGCGACGGTGGAGGAGGAAGACGGTGACCAATTGTAGTGGGAGTGAGCTAGTGAGAATGTGCTACACAGTGTGAGTGTTAGTAATAATTGTAGCAACATTTTCGATAGTACTGAGAATTTTGGGAATTTGGGAAATTTTATTACTTCTCCATTGATACTACTATAGTTTTTCTTTTAAAATATAACTGATTAATTTAAATTCGTATTTTTTAAAATTCATTTGAGTAGATTATTTTTTACTCAGGAATTGAATTCGAAATATATAATTATAATAGTTTTTTTTGTTTTTATTTGGGAAATACCCAAGTACTCCTCAACTTATGCCCGAAATCCCAGAGACATACTTATACTATAATAAGGTCCTATTATCCCTGAACTTATTTTATATGTAATTTTCTACCCCTTTTTAGCCTACGTGGCACTAGTTCGAAAAAAAGTCGACCATCGTTGGGCCCACAAGATAGTGCCACGTAAGCTAAAAAGGGGTAAAAAATTATTAATAAAATAATTTCAGGGGATAATAGGATCTTAGTATAGTATAAGTGTGTCTCTGAGATTTCGGGCATAGGTTGAAGGGGTACTTAGGCATTATCCCTTTTTATTTTGATATTGGATATTTTTATTGATACCGACATAAATTGAAATCGTCACTTAAAGACTCCTTTTAAAGGATAAATATTTCACAGTATGATCCTTTTTTTTTCATTGGTAGAGCATAAATACGAAGCATCTAATTAAAAGTGATGAAATTTATTCCTAATACGGAAAAGACTCAAAAATATCTCTAAACTAATCGAAATAGATCATATATATTCTTAAACTTTATTTCGGCTCATAACTACCCTTCCCGTCATACTATTGGGTCAAAATTACCCTTCTAATTAACGGAAGTTATTAAATGTCACGTGGATGCCATATGGATGTCACATTGCATGCCAATAGGATTCCACTGTCACGTAGATTAAATAGAAAAGATCAAAAATACCCTTAAACTATTCGAAATAGCTCATATTTACCCTTAAACTATATTTCGGCTCAAAACTACCCTTCCCGTCAAACTATTGAATCAAAAGTACCCTTCTTATCAACAAAAATTATTAAATGTCGTGTGGATGCCACATTGCATGCTAATAAGGTTCCACTACCACATAGATTAAATCCCTAAATCCTAATTACTTCCCCCCTCATTTCATTATTTCAGAAATGATATATTCACCTGTTCTCCCTCATTTCGCGGCTAGGGTTTCATATTTTCTTTTCGTGGCTGGGTTTCAAAGTGGATATTCATGCTTGTAGGCTAGTAAATATTTTTTCTTATTTTATTATGTTTACAATTTCAAAGTATAATAGTTAGGATTTCACAAATTTCCCCTAATTTCACAGCTAAGACATCGTAGCTTTCTTCGGGGCTGAGTTTCAAAGTGGATATTCATGGTTATGGGTTAGTAAATATTTTTTCTTATTTTATTACGTTTACGATTTCAAAGTATGATAGTTAGAATTTCACAACTTTCCCGTCATTTCGCGGCCAAGGTTCCATAACTTTCTTCAGAGCTGAGTTCAAAGTGGATTTTCGTGGTTGTTAACAAAATAAAATAAGAAAAAAATTTACTAACCTATAACCACGAATATCAACTTTGAAACCTAGTGACGAAGAAAACTGTGAAACCTTAGCCACGAAATGAGGGAGAAGGGGTAAAATCATTTCCGAGAAATAATGAAATGAGTATTTAAGATTTAGGGATTTAGTCAATGTGACACATGTGACATTTAACAATTTCCGCCAATAATAAAGTCACTTTTGATCCAATAGTTTGACGGGAAGGATAGTTTTGAGTGAAAATATAGTTTAAGTGTATATCTGAGCTATTTCAGATAGTTTAAGGGAATTTTTTGATCCTTTTTCCGTTCCTAATAAGATACTTTCTTAATAAACTTTTTATACGTAAAATTTAAATTCAAAACATCTAATCATGAGTGACGAAATTTTATTCATTTCACTACTATGCGGGATGGCTACGTCTACTATTAGTGTTTGGAGTGAAGGACAATAGCATTGGCTTTCATTTTTGAACTTGAAAAGTTGTCAGTTGTTCAATACTGGGCTGGGACAAAGCTGAATGCTTCGTAACTCGACCCCGAGTTTCTTCGTATCAAAAACAAATACAAAATTTAAGACGAAACTATTAAATTTTAGCTACGTTAGCACCACATGCAAGTAATTGCAAGCTAGTAGATTATTCAGAACATAAATTATATGTCAATTAAAATTAATATACATATATATATAACTGTATCGAATTGAAATATAAAGCGTTACGTAAAAGTTAATAATTATAAATTTTAACGAGGAATGCAGAAGTGACTGTAACAAACCGAAGTACAGTGAAAAAACAATTTTTGTTACAAAGCTAGCCTCTAAGATTAACACAAGTGGACGTGCCGGAGTGGTTATCGGGCATGACTAGAAATCATGTGGGCTCTGCCCGCGCAGGTTCGAATCCTGCCGTCCACGATTTTGATGTTTTTCTTTTTTATAAATCTGTTTGATTGATATTTTTCGATCGTTAAGATTAAAATTTGGTTTTGAAATGAACCCATACACCTTTCACTATTTTTGGGCAAAGAATCTTTCGCCTAGCTTTGATATATTTTTCTCTACACAATTCATAAATTTTTTTAAATAAATTTCTTAATTGATATATTCGTCCATTTAACACCAGCATAAAACTGAATTTCTCTGTCTTGATGAATCTAAATTATAGTTAGGATAGACCATGCCTTTTCTTTTCATTCTTATTTTACACCATAAACAAATGAAACTAGTCATTTCTATTATTGTTCTACTATTACTTTTAGAGTTCAGAAGATTCTTATATTAATAATAAATTGAAAACAACTTTTTACTTTAAATTTTTTTTTTCTTTCATCTTTCTTTTTTTTTTCCCTCCAAAACAAATTACAAGCCAAACTAAAAGAAAAGATAAAAAGATGTTACGTCTTTGTGATAATCACTAGAAACTTCTAACTTTCACTACATTTCACATTCTTCAAATCAAATTTTCCTCCCGCTTCACCCTAATCTTCTTTTCGTATCCTATTGAAACACGATTAAATTTAAAGTCTCGTAACAAAATTTTATATCGAGTAATACTATAGCATACCTAGCAGCGATGGAGCTAGAATTTTGTTTAAGGAATGTCAAAATATAAAGAAATAAAATCGTATAAAAGTCAAGGAGTGTCAATATGTAATATATGTACATACATAAAAAAGAAATATTTTCACACTAGCTACATAATATAATTATACGCCATCTATACCTAGGGCTCAAACTTAAAATGTCTAATTAAGAATAAAAATGAAGTACTTATCACTTAGTCACTAAATTTTTCGACGATAGTAATTCCATTTCCCTAACATTCATGAAAATAGTACTATTTACATTGTACATACAAGTATATATTATATGACAAATCTGAAATCAGCATAACCAAAACATTGGATTCTTCTTAGTAAATGTCGAGAATTTCAAGAATGGATCTATTACAAAGTGGACAACAACCTCGATTTACCCAAAGCTCTCTTGAACACACTCTACAAAATGTGTGACCACATGGTATAAATGCTGCTCCTTTTTTTCTTCTCATACACACACAACACACACTATCACTCCCCACCCCCTCTTCTCCTTTCTCAATCAATAATTCTCCTTCATACACTTCTGTTTCCTCTAACAACCTCATCAACGACATTCTCGTTGGCGTCCCCGGAATATTTCCCGAGACACCTCCATCGGTCCTCGGTAGGCCCGAAACTGAGTTCGGGCCGGGCCTAAGCCGTCGGCCCGAATGAATGTTGACTTCATTGTCGTCATAAGTTGGTACATTCGTTGGGCTGCTTTCATCGGGTCTCAATGGGCCCGAGTTTGAGTTTGGGCCGGGCCTTGAACCCGAAAGGGTATTGAATTCATTATTATCCGCTCTGAAGTGGCGTTCGGCGGCCAATGCAGCCGCCAAATTCATTCCGGAACTTCCTCCTCCGGCCACCGCCAGACACGGTGTTTGTGGCGGTGTGTGGATATGATGACTCATCACTTCTACGTTGTCGTTTTCGTCTTCATCGTCAACAACATCAAACGTTGTTGCTGGCATGATACCCCAAGTGGACCCGCAACATCCGATTCTCTTTAATCCTAGCCGTTCAGTTAGACTCTTTCGTCGTCTTAGAACTCGATCACCACCGTTCATTTTCTATATCTTTAATTACTTTGAATTTTCCTGCGAAATTAAAACCCAAAATTTCATCTATATAGCAATTTATAGATGAAAAAATTGAAATATAATACAAAAAAAAAATATGTGTCTATATAGATTTTCAACATCCAATATTACAAAATAGACAAACAGTACATGTATATTCAAATTTTTAACGCGTTCAATTGAATTCAATATTTTCTTAATAGAATCAACCAGAACAACAAATATCTTCACTGTAATCTTACAAGTAGAAAATGAGAGGGCGGTGCATATATAATCCTTAACTTATCTTCGTAAAAACATTGTTCTAGATAAACTTAGATTAAAGTAATGCAATATCAAAATCAATATAAAAAGGAAATACTTACAACATCACAAGTAACACAAAAATCGAATCAAAGGAAACAACAAATAATCATATTAAAAATAAAAGATTTTCCAACACACAATACGTATATGAACAATCATAATTTTGAATATAATGTATATAAACATGTCTATATGAATTATTAAAAGGAAAAACAAGAGAATTACTCAATATATACTTACCAATAATCAAAAATGAAATTAATCTTCCATGATCATTACACAACTAACAACTTTTTTTTTTCTTTTGATTCAATTTAATTAGCATAAATTGAAGAAAAATAAAAAAGAGAAGAAGGAAGAAAAATGAAGTATTTTGGTAAGAGAAAATGGGAAGTCAATGAAATGTGGTGGCTTTGAAGAAGAAAGATAATAGAGGACTAGTAGGTATATATGTCACTATTTTTCTTCAATTATAAATTTATAATTGATGCTTTGAATTAGAAAACAAACAAAAAGACAGATTGGAATGAAGAAAAAAGCAACAAAAGGAGAATAATTGATCTGGTCTTTCTTCTTGGTATTTTTTCTTTCTTTCGATATTTAATATTCGTATTAAAATTTAATAATATTCGAATCTGAATTATTTAAACACAACATTCTCAACAGGCTTTTAATTACTTTACTTTATTTGATTTGAAAGCCAAAATATTTTGTTTATTAAATTTTGAATCAATTATCTATATATATTTGGTAAAAAAAGTTTAAACATAAATTCATAATTTGAGTTAAAGTAATATACCTCCGCCAACTCTTTAACACCAGAGATTAATTATAATTGTAGGTATTTGAAAAAGAAAGTTGAAAGATGATATTTGAAAGTCAATGTCATATTAAGATAAATAATTTTTGTGAGTAGAAAAGTGAAACAATTCATTTAAAATAAATAAATATTGTGAGTTAGAAATCTTATTTCACTTGAGAAACTCATTTTCAAAAACTAATCAAAACATTAATTCAATTAATAATCGATTATTTTAAAAAGAGGAGATAAATTCTCTTTCCAAATGGCCCCTATACTCCTAAGATTACTTTATTTGGCTTGAAATTAAAACTAAACGAACAAAGATTAATTATTGTTTAGTTTTCTAATCAAACTTTTGAGTCTTTGACGAGAATTTCTATTTTTTAAAAAATTATTTTTTGAATGAACATTCAAGAAAATTGCGTGTTCGTATAAGGTTTTACTTCCTGCGTCCTTTAGTTGTCACGAATTCATTTTTTAGAGTTAAACGATAAAAATTTTGATTAATATTTTATAATATAATTTTATTATATTGATATGTTAAAAATATTATAATTTATAATATTTTTTGTATAATTTTAAATATCTAACTTTTTATTTAAAGTATCAAATTTGTATAATATAATTTAATTTTAAAAATCAATTAAATTTACTTTAAAAAAACGGATGATAATTAAAAGTGAACGAAGAATACATAAAACAAAGTCAAACGCCATCGACGCAATTAGGCTCACGGATCAAGATTTCTCATGTGGCCTTTGCCTTTGCCTTTAGGATATCTTTCCCTTTTGAAAAAATCAATTGTTTATTAATTCATCCGTTTTAATTTGCTTATTCGATTTAATATACGTTTAATGTACTAATATTTTTTTTAGTGATATGTTCTTAAATATATTGAAAAGTTGCTAAAAAGGAAAATATATATACTTTTTGAATGAATTATTAAGGAAAATAGGTCAAATAAATTAAAAAATGAGAGAATAATATTTATTACTTTACTTGTTTTAACTTGCTTGTCTTGTTTTAATTTGACATCATATCTAAAAAAGATATAAAAAGACTTTTGAATTTTATAGTTTTAAATATGTCATTTTATTTTATAATTACGTAAAATAACAGAAAAAAATATAGATACATCAATATATTAAAACGAAGGAAGTATTTATTATTAACGTATCCTTTCATACTCCTTTATACGAAAAAGGCTCAAAAATACCCTAAACTATTCGAAATAGCTCATATATACCCTTAAACTTTATTTTGGCTCAAAACTATCCTTCCTGTCATACTATTGGGTCAAAAATACTCTTCTTATTAACGGAAGTTGTTAAATGTCACGTGGATGCCACATTGCATGCCAATAGGATTTTACTGCCACGTAGACTAAATAGAAAGGGTAAAAAAATACCCTTAAACTATTCAAAATATCTCATATTTACCCTTAAACTATATTTTGGTTCAAAACTACTCTTTATGTCAAACTATTGAATCAAAAATACCCTTCTTATCAACAGAAGTTGTTAAATACCATGTAATTAACATATTGCATACCAATAAGGTTCCACTGCCATATAATTTAAGCACACTTTATATGTTTCAATGATCCAATTTGTAGTTTGAGTTGTTAAACCACACATGTAATACCCTTAATTTTTGGTTAAAGAATGATAAACTCCAGCTTGGTTTGTTGACTTCATTCTCATTGTCATTACTTTATTAATATTTAATTTCATTTTTTCCAAATTTTTAATCAGGTCAAAATTTACAAATACGTCGATTTGATAATAAATTATCTGTTTTTTAATGTGCTTAAATCGACTTCAAGAATCCATAGGAACGGTTTTCATATTATATAACATCTTTGATTAGATATAAAGTTAAATATGAAAATAGTAAGATTTTATCGTTATATGAATAGTAAATATAAAATTATATCACACACCAAAAAGAATTACAAATAAAGTATATCGTTGTAAATTTAATAATCGATTTTTAAATTTTAAAATCCTAAACCTTCACGGGTCATTTGGTACGAAGAATAAAAGACAATAATTCAAAGATAAAATGTTAATTATCTTGTTTTGTGTTTGATTAAGAATATTAATTAGTCTCATGATTATTTATTTACTATTTTATTTAGAGAAAAAACATAAAGTTACTACTGATGTTGTCTCAAACTTACAATACCTTAACTTTGCAATTGTCTTATTATATCATTAAATAATTTTAACATATATTATTATGTCATTTTTCGATCAGTTCCAAGTTATAAGAAGAAAATGTGTTTACACACCAATCATTATATGACACATATTAATTTAATTTAAAATGTGTTTTTTATTTTATTTTAAATTTTTCCTTTATCTTTTTTTTAAAACTTTATTTCTCTCTCTTACTTTTTGACTTTTAATTTTGATTTATCTTAAATTTCACATCATCTCCCAAAAAATGAAAGAACTTAATTGAAAATCAGATAAAAAAAATTATATGATACTTCTTAATCATCTTGAACTCTAACGAGTTTATCAAATTATTCAAATGTAGATAAAATTTTAAAATTAAAGAGAGTAAAATTAATAATAACAAAAAAGGAAGATGAAGTTGTGATAAGAATGATGACATTAAAAATAAGAAGCTTTAATAGATGGAGATGAGAATGAATTTTTGAAGAAGAAAGAAGAAAGAGAAAAGAAAAAATAAAAAGGAAAAAAAGTTAAAATAACATGAAAAATAAGAAAATATATTTTGTAATAAAGTACTTATAAAAAATAAAATTATATTAACATGAAAAATAAGAAATTATATTTTTTAATAAAGTACTTATAAAAAACAAAATTATATTATTTATTATAGGTTGCTCACTCTCTTTGAGAGTGTGCAACCACTCTCTATGTCAATGATATTTATTTAAAATTGTTCAATGGAATAATAAGACGTTTACAAAGTTAAGGTGTTTTTTTAAAAATTTGAAACAACTTCAGTGCTGACTCTATGTCTTTTCTCTTTTATTTATTATAATGTTGAAATAAGTTATTCTATGTATATGGTGGGACAACTAATTTCATAAAATACCTCATTTCATGAGTTAAGTGTATCCACCACCTCTCACATCAAAATAATTAACCCCAAAGTCGTTTGGTATAAGATTATGGAGAGATCAATTATACTTGTATTAATTATTCTACCTTATACCTACATAAAAAAATATATGTACAATTCCTCATAACCTATTTACATACTAATTATGCGGATCTTTTAATAACAAATTAAACACAATATTAGTTATGCAGAATTTAATATAAGCATAACTCACCTTCACACCAAACAAGCTGGATAAGAACGATCTTAATCCATGCATTAATTTTCATATAACCTATACGATTTTGGTAGTTTGATATACAACAAGTTATTCATATATAAAATTTATTGATAATTTAGACATAACTAATACATACACGTATAAATTATGAGAAAATCTATATATTATTTTATACATAATAAAAGGTAAACTAATTAATACACGAATAACTAATCTCTCCATAAATTCTACGTGGATTTCCTCATAACTAAACCTTATATTACTTTAACCATATACGAAACAACAATAATTTAGAAACCCGCATAACTAGTACGAAGATTTCTTCAAAACTTATCGTTACATTACTCTAACCTTATAATAACAATATCCATGACGCCCCCCAAAAAAATAATTTATCTTTACATTACTCTAACTAGTTACGAAATGACCTTATAATAACAATATCCTTAAATCCGAAAAACAAAAAGTTCCGTTACCGGGAATCGAACCCGGGTCTCCTGGGTGAAAGCCAGATATCCTAACCGCTGGACGATAACGGATTGATGTTAAGATTTTACATATAAAATAACAAGTTCAGAGAATGAACTATACAAAGCGGCAAAAACCAGTGCCTGCTTGCCCTGTTCTGCAAACTCCATAAGGGGAAGCTGGCAAAATTCGAAACCCCATTTCATAATACCTATTCAATGTCCATCTCTTCTCAGGTTCAGCTACTTTCTTTATTTACTATAATTTTGTCTTTTTTTTTTTCTACTTCTTGCATTGGTTTTAGTTTGTGTTTGACGGAAAAAGATTGGATTTTTTTGGTGTATCTAAGTGATAATTATGAAAAAAATGAGAAAATTTCCAGACCCAAGATTCCATTTTGTTTCAATTTTGATTTTGCATTGATTTTATTGTGTTTGATTAAGAAAAGGTTGAATTTTTGGTGCCATTGAGTAATATCTTTGAAGAGGAATGAGAATAGTTCCATATCCAAGGTTTCATCTCTCTATTAGTAGCATTTTGTTTAGTTAATCAATCCATTTTCAAATTTGTTTCTGACCCGTTTTCATAATTTAGTCTAATAAATAAATTTGAAGTTGGCTTAAACTAGAGATTTTCTAAATTGGTATGATATATATCAGAAGCATGAGTTTAGTTTATTTTAGTATTTTGTGTTTTTTTGAGTTCTTGTGTTGATTTTAGTTTTTGTTTGATCAAAGAAGGTTGGATTTTTTGAGGTAGAGGTATACTCTACCCTCCCCAGACCTCACCGTCCTCACCGTGTGGGACTACATTCAGTATATTTTTTTAAATAAGGTTGGATTTTTGAGGTAGAGGTGAGGTCTGCGTACACTCCATCCTCCTCAGACCCTAATATGTGGAACTACATAGGGTATGTTTTTGTAAATAAGGTTGGATTTCTGAGGTAGATGTAAGGTCTGCGTGCACACTATCCTCCCCGGACCCCATTGTGTGGGGCTACATTCGGTATGTTGTTGCAAGTAAGGTTGGATTTTTGGTGCCTCTAAGTGATAATTTGTAAAGGGATGAGAATAGTTCCATTCCGAAGATTCCACTTGTTACTTTTAACAAACAAATTTCGAAATCGTGTATAACCAGTGATCTTCTTGATTAGAAACTTACGCGATACTGCAGAATAAACACGTCTCAACTTGGTTGGCACCATATATATTAGTAGCATGAGTTTAGTTTTTTTGTGTGTGTTTTTTCTAGTTCTTTCGCTGATTTGGTTTGTGTTTGATTCAAAAAGGTTGGATTTTTGGTGCCTCTAAGTGATAATTTGGAAGAGGATGGGAAAAGTTCCATACCCAAGATTCCACTCTCAGAAGGTCCTAATTGTGTTGGACGGGATTGCATTCCAGTTACTGATAAGCGGCTGAGCCGCAAGCATCTTATTATCACTGCTACCTGCACTGGCTCTGCTGATGTTGTTGTGGTACTTTTCTGCACTTTTTTCCTTTCTTCATGGATATTTTCACGTATTATTGAATGTTTAAACATATCAATCAATCATTCAACGATGACTCAGTCTCAAATAAGTTGCGTCAGCTCTGTCTATGAGCTCTATTCTGGTTGAATTCAGTATTTGGATGATTCGTCCTAGTTAATATCATACATACACAGATGTACACACCCACACCCACACCCACGTGTGTGTGTGTTTATTATTGATTATCCTTTTGTAACTTGTGGATACTAGGATTCTCAGCAGTATGCTTGTTTTTCAGTCTGCTTTGGTGATGAATATGCTGCTTAGTTTCCTATGCTTGTATACCAAGTGATTGGATGGATTGGTGTCAATTTTTGAAAGTTTGGTTCGTAAATGTTCATAAATTCATGTATACATATAGTGCATGAGTTCTGTCTACACCTTGTGATAGCATTTCAACTTATTTACATATGTAAAAGTATGCTGGTATCCTTACTTCTTAATTTCCCGTTGAAGTCTTTTCTTTGGAATAAACATGGGACTGTATTGCAGGAAGGAACAAATCCAGTTGTTATAAGATCAAAGGGTGAGAGGAAGAAGCTTTTGTCTAGAGAGAGGTGGAAACTCGGAAGTGATGATATCATAGAGTTGATACCTGGGCATTACCTATTTAAGTATGTTAGCGCAGCTTGTAAGGATGAAACTTCACCAGGTAACAAACAAAAAAGGCCTTTCAGTGAAGAAAGCATTACTGACAAAGGCCAGATGCATGGCAAGAAGAAAGCTCGAGAAGTTTGTGAGGAAGCTTCAGAATTGGTATGGGTTTCCTTGTTTCATCATTTTTGTCTCTGAATAAATTAACACGTTGTTGGAAAAAATATGTATGTAAAAAGCTTCAACTTTTATTGCTTGTTAAATCTTTGGCTTACAGATTATGTTGCACAACAATGGCCAAGAAACAAATAGTTCTGCAGAGGCCATACGTCAGTTTAGGGTTCCCAAACACAAGTTGCCCCTCACGTTCAGATTGATGAGAGTGCGTGAGCTGCCAGCATGGGCAAATTCAGAAGCTGTTTCTATTAATGATGTTATTCAGGTAGAGTTATGCATTGCGTCTGTTTTGGAATTGGTTCTGTTTGGCTGAGATGTTGGTCCTCCTAGATAGATGCATTACTGTTCATGAATTAGTGAAGAGGCAAAAGAAGACGTGACGTCAAGTTTGCTTCTGATTTCCCTGAACTGATGCATCCCTAGTGAACTTGTGATCCTATCCTTTCTTTTCTGAGCTTTAGATTCTTGCATATATTTATTTTTGATGAAGGACTCTTGTAGATATTCATCCAATACTCTTATACAATATTAAGTGTATAGGAGCTATATGGCAGCAAAGACTTTAGAGCTAAGTCGTTTAACAGGTTCCAAAAGCTCACTGTGTTCCGATGTGTCCTATAGATGGTTATTACTTGGTAAAATGTCCCACTATGGTTGAGGAAGTAGGTGGTTGTCTCCTTACATGATACTCTCTCTGTTTCAATTTGTTTGTGTTGGTTTTGACTTCTGCACAGAATTTAAGAAAGTGAAAAAGACTTTTTGAATTTTATGGTCTTAAACTAAAGATAGGTAGAATGTACCAAATTTCCCTTCAATCTCGTGGTTTTAAACACGCCACGTGGAAAGTTAGAATTAAAGAGTTGCTAGAAAAGAAAAGAGACATTTTTTGAAACGGACTAAATAGGAAAGTAAGGCAAACAAATTGAAATAAGGGAGTATTAGCCATTAGGCAATCCTCATCATGCCTTTTGGGGTTGAGTTAGATCCAAGGTCATTTTCCTTACATGGTTAGGGTCAGACCATCCCTATTCTTGGTTCACCCAATCTTGCTTCTCATGTAATATTATTCACGCTCTTAGAAAGTCTCACATTGGTTGGGGGAATGTACTGATGTCTCTTCATATTGTTGTCTTTTGAGAATTTTTCACCTCACACTCTAGCTTTTGGAGTTGATTTAAATCCAAGGTTCATTTTCCATATGATAATTGATAAATCCTTCTATATATGTACTTGTAATTGTTGTATAATGTCTACGTTTGTGTTGGTTGCTTGACATTGGCTCCTATGTATCATAGGGGAATGTGCTTGTAGCTATCCTCTCGAATTACATGGTGGATATGGATTGGCTACTTTCTGGTTAGTTCTGTTATTTTGCCTTATCTTTTGTTTTTTATTTTGTTAACATTGACTGTTTCTCCTATTAATTTTGTTCTTCGACGTCTTGGATTGTCCAATGAGGCGGTTTCCCAACTTATTTGTGGTTGCCATTGTTTGTTGGATACTATGTACAAGTTTATTTGCTTTTATGAACTAAGTTAATCTTTTTTTCTGCCTGAAGACTGATTTCATGGTCCTTTCTATGCAGCATGTCCAACTCTAAAACGGATTCCTAATGTTCTCGTCATTCATGGAGAAGGTGATGGTACCATGGAATACATGAAGGTTAACATTTTTTAAGTTATGAGAATCTGATGTTATTGAAGCTTCTCTTGGATTAAATTTCTTCTTCATTGTCTCCTCCCTTTACAGAGAAGCAAGATTGCAAATTGGATTCTGCACAAACCTTCTTTACCGATTGCATATGGAACACACCATTCAAAAGCCATGCTTCTTGTCTATCCAACAGGAGTTAGAGTTATTATACATACTGCAAACTTGATCTCTATTGATTGGAATAACAAAAGCCAGGGATTGTGGATGCAAGATTTTCCCTGGAAGAATCAAAACAATTTGGACAAGGATGGTGGATTTGAAAATGATTTGGTTGATTATCTAAGCGCGTTAAAGGTATGAATGAATTCAAACCCTAAATCAAAAACAACTTTACATCGCATCAAAAGAACTTTGAATGTTTTAAAATTTATTTATTTGAATACTCCTAAAATATTTTAGTCATCTTCCTCACACTTGATACAACAATCAGATACCTAGTGTAATCCCACAAGTGAGGTCTGTGGAGGGTGATATGTATGCAGCCTTACCCCTATCTTGTGAAGGTAGAATTGTTGTTTCCATTGGACTCTTGGTTTAAGTAAAGCATTACAAAAACAATATGAAAATAAAATATAGTGATGAAGAAGTCATGATGAGAAAAGAACAATAGTCACAACAAATAATACCACATAATGGGACTTGGAACAACAACACAACAACATACCCGGTGAAATCCCAAATAGTGAGGTCTGTGGAGGGTAGAATGTACGCAGACCTTACCCCTACCTCCTACCTCACAGAGGTAGAGAGGTTGTTTCCAAGGACTAGGAAGCAGTAAGTAATAATAAGTTCAAAGACTAAGATAGTATGAGAGTAATACTAATGATCTTGATAAGGAAACTAAGCAACTCTTGACTACCTACCAGTCTTCTACCTTAATCCTCACATATCTCCTATCTAGGGTCATTTCGTTGATGAGTTGCACATGTGTCATGTCCAGTGTAATTATCTCTCCCCAATACTTATTTGGGCTACCTGTACCTCTCCTCATACCCGTCATAGCCAACCTCTCACGCTTCTTCACTACCTTAGGATATCTAACATGTCCGAACCATCTCAGTCTTGTCCCCCTCATCTTGCCCACAATGTTGGCCACTACCACCTTGTCTCGAATATCTTCGCTCTTAATCTTGTCTCTCCTAGTATGCCCACACATCCATCTAAACATCCTTCTTTATGCTACTTTCATCTTCTAGAAGTGCGAGTTCTTGACTGGCCAATACTCTGCCCAATGCAACATAGCAGGTCTAACAACCTCTTAAGAATTACCTTTTAAGTCTTGGTGGCACATTCCTTTTACACAAGACACCGGATGCAAGCCTCCATATCATCCATCCCGCTCCAATTCGATGTGTAACATCATCGTCAATCTCTCCATATCCTTGAATTATTGACCTAAGATAGTTGAAACTTCCTCTCTTAGAGACGACTTGTGTCTCAATCCTTACTTTCACATCTGCCTCGTGAACCATTATGTTTCTGCACTTGATTTGTAGGCTTCCTTCTTGACTGGAAGACTAACATTGAAGAAACATCATTGGCTTTTCATTAGTTGCCAATCTTCATACTAATGAAAATAGAGACATAAAAGAGGAAGGTATGAAAATAAAACAAACCTGCTTTCACTATTGTGGATACGAAGCATCTTCAGGCAGCAAACTAACATTGAAGAATGAAGACATAATATTGACTTTTCATTTGTTTGCCAATCTTCATGCTCACCAAAACTATAGGCTTAGAAAGAGGAATTTGTGAGAATTAACTCTCTTTTTTATAAGTTTTAATCTTTATATGTACTACTTTTTGTGCAAATTGCAATAACTGGGTTTCCTCCATCAAGAATTGCACCCCTTTATAAAGCTTATTCCAAGGAACCTACAAATTGAAGTGCGAATTAGCTTACCCCGGAACTTAAACAAAGAATTAGTACAATGATTTGTTTTTGCAATATAGAATATTGACATTGTTCCACTCTATGTGGAGAGCTATGACTATATGTATCTGTAGATGCTGCACAACATGCTACTTTAGGGCTAACTTTGCCTTGTTATGCAGTAAATCAGGACCGAGGAGCTTCGCACTTCCTTGGTGTCTGCATCTGATGGCGTTTAGCCTTTCTCCCTTTTTATTAATCACCCTCCACTGTTGGAGTATTTCCTTTTTCCTTTAACATGTTTGATTCTGTTAAATCTTTTTGCAGTGGCCAGAATTTACTGTTAATATACCAGCCTTCGGAAGCTGCAAGATCAACTCCTCATTCTTCAAGAAATTTGATTACAGTAGCGCATCGGTATTTTCTCATTTCTTTTACTGTAATAATCTTTTGTGACCCTAGCTGAAACTGTATCTCCTTTTTGTCCACAATTTACGTGATAATTCAGTATTCAGACAATGTGGTGCCAGAGGTTTTACAGACTCCCAGGACATAAATATTCATTTCTTTACTGTCCGCGCTCTTTTCAGTTACAGCTCATAGGAAGCCCTCACCACTAAAAAGGAGAAAAAGAAAGGATGAATAAAAAGTAAAGTAGAGCTAGCAAACATGGCATTTCAATGTCACATTTTGAAAATAGCGCGTCTTTGTTTGGTGAAAATTTTTGCTTGCACGTGTTTGCTTTTCAAAAATACCCCCGGGTGCGTGTCAGATCTTCCAAAAGTAGTACATTTTTAGAGGATCCGACACGAGTGCAACACCATTTTTGGAGTGTACGAGCAACATAGCTAGGTATTATGCCGTCTTTCACTATTTATCATGGTGACTGATTCTGCGGTTACGATTCTTGTATCCATGTTGAGGCGGAGGTGATAAGAAGTATAAATTGTTGCTTGGAATTTTAGAGAATTATGTGGGCTGAACTGTCTGCGATACCATTTAAGGTGTAGTGTGGTAACATGACCTTGAAGTTGTCATTTTCCAATTCCAGGTCAGGCTAATTGCATCTGTGCCTGGATATCATTCAGGTTCTAGTTTGAGGAAGTGGGGACATATGAAGTTACGTACTGTTCTTCAGGAATGTACTTTTAGCAAAGAATTTCAGAAGTCTCCTCTTATATACCAGGTATCGGTATCGGTATCTTTTTGAGTTTCATTCAGCTCCAAGGTTTCTTTCGCCAGATGTTTCTGTATTACACCTGCATTATCAAATATCATTGACATCTGTGCCTTCAATTGCTTCTTGCAGTTTTCCTCCCTAGGTTCTTTGGATGAGAAATGGATGACGGAGTTTGCCTCTTCAATGTCAGCTGGAGTTACAGACGATAAAAAACCTCTGGGCATTGGGGAGCCAATGATAGTATGGCCCAATGTAGAAGATGTTAGATGTTCTTTGGAGGTAATATTGAACAAGTCCTCTTTAGACTAATAGTGGCATCACTAACCTGCTATGGATGTCAAACATAAGGATAATCCGCAGCCTATTGGTGGCATTGACTTAAGACCATACTTTAATAAATCATTTTTATTCAGTTGACATTTGTAATAGATGAGATTGAAAATCCTCACAAGTTACATTGAAATTTATAGTGGTCTCATTCACTTGCTATTATAGATGCTTGCTAATCTTCATAAGTGAAATCTGACGACTCCTTTGATTTACTGAATGAATTTTACTGCATCTTGCTTCATTTTCTAGGGATATGCAGCTGGAAGTGCCATTCCCAGCCCATCAAAGAACGTGGAGAAAGAATTTCTGAAGAAATATTGGGCTAAATGGAAAGCTAGCCACACTGGTCGTTGGTATAGTAGCCTTATAAAGTTTTGAATTTCCGAAATATTAATTTCATTGCAATATTATCGAATCCTTTGAATTGTGCATTTCTCTCTCAAATTCCTAAATCTATGAATGATGCATCACTTAAGGCCTTTACCTCTAGAGTTTTTCGATTGGAGCACTGTGGACTATTACTGAAGTAAGCACTTATGTATCAGAAATTCAGAATCATAGAAATCAGGCATAGTCATGTTAACTAGTTGTATACTTGAATTATCACACGAGCTCTCTTCTTTTTCTTTTAATGGCCTTCCTAAGATTTGGGCTTGCCAAATGTGAAGAAATTGATTGCCCAAAACCATATAAGGAGCAAAACAAGCCATCCCTTCACTAATGTGGCAATTTGCTACACTAACCCCCCCCCCCCTCCCCCAGGCCTGCCAACTGGAACGTGGACAACGTAACATGGGGGTGCAAGATGGGGACATAAAATAACAAGTAACTTCTTTTAAAATATTTCGGAATAGAGAAAGTGAAAGAACTTTCTCAAAAAAAGAAAAATTTTTAGAAGGAAAAAAAAAAGAAGGTTACAGAACTTCTAGACGAGAATATTTCTAAGAGTTGGGACTCAAATCCTTGGTTCTAAGTTAAGAAATGGATATGGGACCTAGCTCAACCCCAAAAACTAGCTCATGAGGTGGGATTGCCCAAAACTATACAGGGAGACAAAATAGGGAGCAAATTGGTGACAGTGGAGAAGAGTGCTTATACTTTTGTGTGTTTCTCTTGTGGTGGCAATAAAGGCAGTCACAGTAGCGCTAACCTTTCATAAACTTGTCTCTAGTGGCAATGGAAGACTGTGTAACTAGCGTTCTCTCTGGTGGGGGTTTCTAGTGGTTAGAGTCAAAGTTTATGCATGCTGTTGCCTGATCAAAAAATGCTAATGCATACAGTTGCTACTTTTATCCTTGTTTGGCTGTATGTGTTGCTGAATAAATTGCTAAGTGACTGTTATAAACTCATAAAATATTTCTTGTACAATGATGTGGTAACTATTCCATGTTCTGAGTGGCATAACTATGTACAAAGGAGGATCATTGTGAAGCTGATGTACGATCACTGCTTCTTGTGAAAATGCAGATGTACTTGCATACTTGCATGCATAAAATTCAAAAGATCTGTTTTTATCTATTCCCACTACAAAGTGCATTAAAAGAAATATATTCAATATGTAGTTCTAGTGAAGCTCTAATGTGTCTGCATAAAAATTGTTCAATTCTGACCCATTGGAACAGACAATTTTGTCAAAGGCGTGCTAAACTAATGAAGCGCGGCTCAGAACATGTAGAGCGCTTTGCGTCGCTTAGCGGGTGCTTCAGTGTTGTGGTCAAGGCTCTAAGACGTGCATCAGTGTTGTGGTCAAGGCTCTAAGACATACTTTTCCTTGCCGAAGAGCATGTGAACAATTAATATTTCACTTTATTTTGTTTTCTTTTTTCAGTTTCTCTATCCTTTTTTTTTTGTTATTCATGCTTACAATGATTTGTCTCGGATTACACATACATATTTGTTTTTTTCCCTCCATTTGTGCCTTTCTTCATCAAAGCTCATGCTATATTTGCGCTGTGCGCTTAAAGATCCTTTCTGCCTTTGATAACTCCTGAGACCAAAGAAAGAATTTTCTTCATTTCTGACTTGATGACAGAAATTTCAGTCTGAAATTTGCATGAGCTTTGCTGATATACACTGATCAATTTTTACTGCTGATGAATCTAGTTGCAAATCAGATTTCCTTCTTTTTTAGCTCCTATTTTCATTGATTTTCTTGAGAAAGGACACTTACCTTTTGTTCTTCAAATCTTCAGCCGTGCAATGCCTCATATTAAGACGTTTCTACGTTACAACGGTCAATCGTTAGCGTAAGACTTCCGAGACTCTGTTCTTTGTTTTTCTTAAGATTTGATTCCCACTAATGTTGGATGATTGTTTTTGTTAATATTTGTTCTATTTCTCTGGTAAAACAGGTGGTTCTTGCTTACGTCATCAAACCTCAGCAAAGCTGCCTGGGGCGCACTTCAGAAAAATAATTCTCAGTTGATGATTCGTTCCTATGAGGTATTTTTGTTCCTCTCTGGAGACTAGAAGCATCCACGAACCAAACTGACATAGAGACTAAGAAACATGGTGAAAAGATCCAAATTTGCACCTAAACTATCAACTATTCCTACTTCCGCCTCACGTTACACTTCACCAACAGAAATACACTTGCCAGTTACACTTCGCCAACAAAAAGACGCTTGCTATTATGATTTGAGACAAGTTTTTTCCCTTTTTAAATAACAGGAAACAGCCCTCCGCATGTCTATTTTAACCACTCCTGCTATAGACCACTGCCACGTATGCAGACACGTAGAATAACCCACCTTTAAACATTTCCCAAGAGCTGAATCAATCTTTTACCTGCATTAGTTTTCCTAGATTAACATTGATATCTTCTTAGAAGAGACAAAAACACTTGAGTGATTTCTACCCATCTGTCTTATCCTCGCCTCGATGGACAAAATTACTTGGTACCTATTGTTGGTGGGAGGTGACATGTATCCAGTAGAATAATTGGAGGTGCGCGCAAGCTGGTCTAGACACCATTGTTGTAAAAAAAAAAAAAGAGGATTAACATTGATATCTTGTTTCTCCTTTAAATTTCATCTCGACTTAACTTCTAAAATGACATTGTGATTGTAACTTATTTCTGTCCTTGGCAGCTAGGGGTGCTATTTTTGCCGTCTTCTGTTAAACGTGGCTGTGGATTTTCTTGTACAAATAATGGTTATCCATCAGAGGTACAACAATCATCTAGGTTTTTTTTTTTGGTTATGTTTATGCTTTATTAACTTGATATATATCATCTGGTTTTTAATTCTTTGGATTTACAGGACGAAACTAGCATACACGAAGGGAAAAAAATAAAGCTGGTAACTCTAGCTTGGCAGGGAAAGGGAAATGATGATTCTTCTGAAGTAATCAAGTTACCAGTGGCTTATGAGCTTCCTCCAAAACCGTATTCCCTTGAAGGTCTTAACTCTATAACAAAATCTCATTACAACAGTGGTGTTTTCTTTCGAACCAATTATATTATATGTTCTGTATAAACAACATTTCGTTACAGCTTCAAACGATGTTGTTATTAAGAGGTTTGACTGTTAACTGCTCTCTGAATAACATCAAGCTCAATGCATTTTATCGTTGAATGCAGATATTCCTTGGTCCTGGGATCGTCGATATACCAAGAAAGACATATATGGACAAGTTTGGCCCAGATAAGTAAAGCTATACACCAACCAGGGCTCCTGATGTTTCAAATGATGGGATCGATGTGCTAGGTGAAACGTTAATAAATGATTGACACTAGCTAGATTAGAGTTCTTGATTCTGTATATATGTAGGCATGAATCTTTAGAATGTTGGTAACCATTTATGAGCTGGTTTTTCCATATAAATTGATGATTTTTTTCATCAGTTGGCTCTAATTGGAGTTCTTGTTTCTGTGTATATTCATAGGCATATGAATCTTTAGAATGTTGATACCATTTATGAACTGTTCTTTTACATAGAAATTGATAGATTTTTTCATCAGTTGGCACTACATTTATCCTTTGCTTCTGTATACTTTCTTAGCAATGTATAATGTTGAGTGGTTCAGTACGAAGGAAAATGTTTTTCATAAAAAATATTTATATATAATCCAGAATAATATTATGGGAGGTGGAGTTGTGGCCAAGGGCAGATCTAGCGTATGCCGAGGGGTTCACTCGAATTACGTTGTATATTTAAGGTATTTTTATATTTATATAAAGATCTTGAACCTCCTGAATATAAGATGAGAGATTGACTTAATGGTTTAGGGGTTCAAAGTTCAATCCAGTACGCTATTTTTTTCCGAACTCCCTTAATGAAAATCATGGAACCGCAGGGACGTCCCTACGAAGGTTGGAGGTGAAGATGAAGGGACGTCCCTACGAAGGTTGGAGGTGAAGATGAAGGATGTTGGAGGGTGGGTAGGACATGATAAAGACACAGTACATAAACGTGTCATTTAATTTTGGTGTTAATTGATATACAAATAGATACTTAAATTTATATAAAGTTGATACATATATCTTACATGACGATTCACGTGAGATATACCATCCTACATGGTGACTGATTTGTATTATAAATTAATGGACATGTTTATGTATTATATTGAATTTATACCGTTGCCTGGTATAACTTGTGACTGAGGTAAATTTTATTAATTCGACAATACTTATGTGGTGACATTATTTTTCTAAAAAAAAAACGGTTCTTGCGCGATGTGAATCTTAATTATACGGTAATTAAATTTTAGGTTGGCCACCATGTTCGGGTCCTAATAAACATGAATATCTGGTAATAACTGAAAGATAATTTTGGCACCTGAAATTCCAACAAAAGTCCAAATGTGTGGATCAATACAAAAGTTGATTTTTTTTTTCTTTTTTCTATATAAACATTTTCTCTCTATATATATACTCACGTTTCATTTTTTTCCCCCTACATTTTCATACAATTTACAAAAATTATAAATTAAAAATTCTCAAGATTTCCAGTTTCATCTCTTCACCACCCACCCCTATCTCTGTTTCTTGTTTTGGTTAGGTAAATTTTTCTCTATTTCCAACTTTTTAAAATTAAGATTGTGTTTTTTCTTTAATGTTATGAGAGTGAATTCAGATTAGTCGTCAGATATCAAAAAAAATATTCTTTTATTTTTCAATCAAGATTATGTTTTTTCCTTCTTCTTTTTTTCATCTGTTCTTTAATTGTATGGGTCCTATGTGGCACGAATTCAGATTAGTTCGGGAACAATATAGGTAAAGGACACAAAATGAGAGCCAAAAAAAAAATGCTCTTTAATTTTTCAATCAAGATTGTGTTTTTTCAGCTATTCTTTAATGTTATGTAACCTATGCGCCACGAAATTGGATTAGTCAATCTGGATACCGGACATTGGACGGGAATTTAAAAAAAAAAATTGAGAAAGAAAAACTATTTTTTAATGTAATACTTTAAGAGCATTATTAACAAACTCAGTTTAGTTCTTTTTATTTGTGATCATTTTTATTTTTTTGTTTCATGCAGACCCTGAATTGCTATTTTGGTTATTGTATAGACTTTTTTCTTTTTAAATCTTTCACTCTTAGTGTTTGATACCTGCATTGGAATCTGACTAACCGTACTTGGACATTGTGGGGTCCATTTATGAGAGCGCTTCCAACAAGATTCTTTTTTTCATTTCCAGGACTAGAATATGAGAACTCTTGTAGTCGAATTGCATGCTTTTGTTCCTTAAGGTTAAATGTGCTTAATTAGAATGAGCAATGAGCAATGAAATCGATGAACTAAACAGGCAATCATCAAATAACTGAACCTTTTCTGTCTTTTTTTTCGCGTTAATATTAGTCTGTTATTCTGTTTGTATATCCATGAGTTTGCAAGTGAAATTACATTCATTTGTTTTCCGTTTCAGCTGGAATTTTGCATTCAAGGTTTGTTCGTCGTGCTTCTGAAAGCTAGGTTCATGTCTGAGCTCGATATCCAAGTCCCTACCACCTTTGGTACGTTGTATCTTTTCTTCGTTATCAGTGGCTTTCGTAGACAACAGTTGTTGCTCATTGCTTCTGCAGCTATGTTGTACTCCCTCTGTTTCAATCTGTTTTTCTGGTTTTGATTTGATCGTAGTAAAAAAAGGAGACTTTTGAATCTTGTGAATGTAAAACATACGTCCTTAAATCTTGTTATCTTTAACATGTCATATGAAAAAGTTGGGAAAGAGTGAAACAGACTAAAAAAAAAGCAAAAGTAAAGACAGACAAATTGATTGTAATATGTTGCTGATGTAATTTAGTTGTGCTAGTCTATACAATCCTCCCTTTCTCCAATATTCTAAGACGAAAACCGTTTATTTCTCTGTTTTAGACTAATTACTGATTGCAATAACAACACTGTCTTTGTGGCTTGTATGGTGTGGACAGATCCGTTCGCTGATGCAAATGCTCAGAACTCAGGCGCTGGTGCGAAGGAGTATGTGCATATCCGCGTTCAGCAGAGAAATGGAAGGAAAAGTCTGACCACCGTTCAAGGCCTGAAGAAAGAATTCAGCTACAACAAGATTCTCAAGGACCTCAAGAAAGAGTTCTGTTGCAATGGTACCGTTGTGCAAGATCCAGAACTCGGACAGGTGAATACCTTATTCGATTCTATCTTTCTCCTCATTGGAACAAAGGACTTATGGTAGACGTCATTCTTTTTTCACATAAATGAATGCTATTCTTTCGTCTCTGAGCTACTGAGGAACAAAGAAGTTTAGTGTAAGGCAACTATCGTTCTTTGGACAAACCTATGACCAAATATAAACGAGTTCTTCACTTGACCAAAGAGCCTCAGAGGCGAAACCAGGATTTCAGGATTTGAACTTTATGAGTATAAGTTTAGGATTCTAACACAACTTGTACTTATTAAGTGAATTTCTTAACACATACACACGCGCCCTTGGATGAACGATTTCTAGCTTGTTTGTTCTCTACTGATTGTTTTCATTTCACGCAGGTTATCCAGCTTCAGGGCGATCAGCGGAAGAACGTGTCAACCTTTCTCATACAGGTTTAATTCACATCCTCTACCTGTTCCTCGAAATCCAATATACATAATCTAAAAAATGTACGTTGATTTCGCGTATTTTTTGTGATTTTTAGGCTGGCATTGTGAAGAAGGATAACATCAAGATTCATGGTTTCTAAACACAATCAAAGAGAGGGGATTGATGCACATTTTGTGATTGCAACATTCACTGTTTGTTTACATTACATCAAGCGCGCTACGAGCAACGTTTTTCTTCAATATATATATGGCAGAAGCTTGGTATACTAGTAGCTTGTTGATGATCAGTATATATCAAAAGTTGTATGGTGAATCCCCAATGGAGATGGAGAATCAGCCCAAAAGTTTACAAGATCATTATATTCTATTTTGGATGAACATTATAGTATTTGTCATTTTGTATATAGTTTACTTATACGATCAATATACATTTGCTTATTTCATGAGCTTCTTGTTGGTGCTTAATGTATTAACTATTTCGTCCGTTTCAATTTGTTTGGTTGGTTGTGACTTGGTTGTGCCGTGCAGACTCTTCACTTCTGATGTTGTAGTCATGTTGGTGTTTGCAAAAAAGTTGGAGAATCTGACACACATTTGTTGATATTTTTGAAGAGTTTGAGCAACATAAGATATAGAGTTCAAGAGAATAATGAAGGTTGTTTTTAATCTTATGATCTTAAAATATGTCAGGTGGAAAACTAAAATTAAGAAACTGTCATAAAAAGAAAGGGACATTCTTTTTGAAACCTAACACACCTAAATTTGTTGGAATGACGAGCAAGAAAAGAAGAAAAGGAAGGAACATAAATCGTAATTTAAAAAACGACTTTTGAAACTTGTGAGGTAAACTAGGGTGTGTCTGATGGGGAGGAAAATATTTGCTAACTTTTTCAATGTTTGATTAATCAAAATATAGACATCATATCATAAAGGAAAAAAAGCATAGATTCCCCCTTAAACTTGTATCGAAAAGTCAATTACACGCTTAAACTATTATGGCAACCTATTACACACCTCTGCTATTTAAAAGTGAATTTATTTACCCTTTAAAGCTGACATGAAAAAATAATAATAATTAAAAAAAATTATGTGCATCAAATGAGACAAAAGTAAAAAAACCACCCCACATCTCTTCTTCTTCATTCCCCACAATCCTCATCTTTTTCACACCTCGTTAAACTTAAAATAAACAAATAACAAAAAAAACAAATTACTTCAAAATGGAGTAAAATTTTGAGAGGTTTCAATTGTTGGAGTAAAATTTTGGGTGATAGATTGAAAATGAGAAGAAAATTAATTTTCTACAATCTTGATTTTTTAAGAAACCTCCATGAAAAACATGGAAAAAGAACAAAGAATATTTGTCCAGATCTGAAAAAATATTTACAATAACAAACTGCAACAAACAACAATGGAAGCTCATTTTTCATGACCAATCAATGGAAGAAATTGAATTAACCTTCTTGTGGGTACATTTTGGAGTAGAAGAACGCTTCAACTCCATGATTAAACTCCAGATTTTGGGTAATTTTGTTGATAACAATTGCTAAAAGTTTTTTCTTTACCATTTTGCCATGAAGAAGACATAATTATTAGAGAATTTTAATAATTGACTAAAAATTAATTAGTGTAGAATTAATTAATAAAATAAATAATAAGTAACAAAGAAAAGAAAGTAAAAAAAATAATACAATTTCTTATATGGCACTGACGTAGTGCTAATGTGGCACCGAGTGTAATACACAACATACGCTGAGAGTGGTATTGCACATATCAAGATGGTATTAAATTTACTTTGAAGTAATTAAGGTGAGTAATTATGACAGTTAAAGTGTATAATTGACTTTTCAGTGCTAATTTAGGAAGAAATTCATGTCTTTTCTCTGTTATAAATAAATTATATTTAGATAATAAAAATGTTGAACGTCAATCTATTATCTATCAAATTTCGAATTAATTTTTTACTTATTTCCAAATAAAGAAACCTAACAACCCCTTAATCTCCTTCATCACCTACCATTCAACAGTCAGCGCCTTCTTCTCCTAAATAAATGTGCTGTTTTACTTAATTATTTTAAGTAGGGTTGGAGTTGGACTATAGTTTATGGATTCAACTAAATTCAATAACTTTATTGTAAAAAAATAAAAAGAATTACATAATACGAAAAAAAAACACGAATGCGATAAGTTTTAAATATGACTATACGTAGTCTGACATGTTTTTTTAATTTCCCACCAGGGTGTACGATACAATTAGATACAATTTGTGTATTGCAAGACTCATTTTCAAAGGGGTTTGCTCCTATACGTAGCCTAAACTTATTATTTAAAGTTGAGTATAGCTATATAAATAAATGGTACTCTCATTCTCTAGTAGTTTTAGTTTTTTTTCCCCAATTTTTTATATGGCAGATTCTTCAGAAAAAAATTCTTCCTCTGATTATTTTTGTGCTGATTTTAAAGGTATTTATTTACTTCTAATTCTTTGTTTTAATTTGATTTTATTTTCTATGTTTAATTGTTTTGTATATTTTATCCATGAGTAAGTTGAGATTAGTTATATAAATTTTCACGTATGTTAAAATGTTTGTTTAAATTTCAGGAAAAATATTGACTAAAGTTGAAACTGAATTCAGTGAAGATGAAGAAGCTTTGATAATCAGTATGTACAATTTGCTTGGCAAGAGGTTTCTTAACTTCTTCATAAATTCAATAATACAATAGGCATGACAAATCATACAAGCATATATATATATATATATATATACTCGAGTAATAACTCAACATCAAAAATAAAATAATCAAAATACTCCTTAATCCCTCTCATAATATATATTTTTTTTAACCTAAGTTGAATTATTTAATTATTCCCATGGATTTAACCAACACTCCTCAGGTTTTTTTGGAAATCTTTCAGTATCTTGACAATAATCATAAATGACAAGATTTCTTTGTACCCAAGCATAATCCAATTTTTGATCACTTGATAAATGCCATGAATCATATTGATCCCACCAATTTTGTGTTGTTGTTGAAACACAAGATGGATATGGATCTTCCCATTGACAACCATCCACACTAAAATCTTTGTATGATGAAACAAATGGTTGATTTTTCCAATTTGTTTTCTCTAAACCACCTCTTGTAGCCCAATCATCTGCATTCCATATACTTGAAAATAAGTACATTGGCTTCTCATTTGGGAAGAAATTGTTTGTGTAATTCGCGTTTTTGTACACTCTTATTGGTACCTTATCCACGAAAAACCTGTACATGTTTGACAACATTTTTGACGCAAACTCTTATTAAACGTGAAAGAATCTCGTTCGTTCATCGTAATTTAATATAATGAAAATTAATAGGTACTTACACAATTTGGTGAGTATTCCAAAGAACTGAGTAGGTGTGAAAATCCTCAGTGGGGTCAAACCATAAAACATGTCTCATCTCACGATTACCAGTTCCATTCTTGTACACATTTGTTTGAATAAGATAAGGTTCACCTGTCCTATTCCCCAAGAACTCAAAATCTAATTCATCTCTTGTTGGTCCTGCTCCATCTTCTGTGCACATCTACAATTCATTCAAAAATCCATATAGTTTAACAATAATAATATACTCAGTATAAGTACAATCTGGAGATCAAAAAGTGTGTACGCATACTTTTTCCTACCTTGTGCAGGTAGATAGACTGCCTATGATAACATACTTAATGTAATCTTGCAAATAGAATATGGAAAAAGTGATGTGTACGTAGATTTTTACCCCTACTTATAAAGATAGAAAGACTGTTAAAAATTCCATTAAACATATTACAATATGACTAATCGCACAAGTAAAATCAAAAAATTATTTACATTATGTGTTGGATTGCTAGAGTTGATACATGTTCAAAGTTGTTTATAAAATGTGAGATTAGTAATCTAGAAAACAAAGTAATTTAGTAATTACTATAGTAATGTAAAAATTCTTTTTTTAGAGGGATGTCGAAGCAATTAAAAAAGTAATTTCTGAGTGACTAATAAGTCATGAAATTTGAGCATTGAAAATCAATCACTAATATTTGCTTTGAAATAAATTATACGCATTACACTTTTAAAATTATATCTGAACGTGAAATATTTTATACATCGATCTATCATTTTTAATATTATGTATGAAAAAAATTGCAACTTACATAGTAAGCTGTCACAACACCAGCAGAGTCACCTCCCACCAATTTCAACTTCATGCTAAACCACCCAAATCTATATTTCTGTTTGGTCATAAATCCACATCCTACATAAAAAAAAAATTAAAAAATCAACCAATATTTGCAAAAATAAGTAAAATAAAAGATGCAAATGTCAATTGGTATATATTAAAAATAGAACATTAAATTCTTGAATTTTAATCACCACTATAAGGATGCGATTAATTGAACACCTTTCTCATAACATAACGAGTCAAATGTAAAAAAAACAATGAAAATTTGTATATATTGAAAAAAACATTGAATTCTTGAATTTCAATCACCCAAATAAAGAGAAACTCAACAATGTTACGTAGATCGAAAGGTGATCAGTTGAACATTTTTCGTCAAAACATAAAAGATTCAAATTTTTTAATTTTTTTATTTATCAAAGTAGTATTAAAAAAAACACTAAATTATTGAATTATAATTACCTGCTTTTTTGTCCAATGATAAATACCAGATCTGTCCATCTTCAGAAGTCTTGAAATGAGTTTCTGGACAACTTTTACTAAAATTGTCATCAAATGAACCTTGTACTTCAGCTTGTGTTGATGAAAAAAGTACAACAATTATTGCACTAAGTACAAGAAAATAAGCTATAGGAGAAGCCATTTTCTCCCCAAAATTTTAAAAAAAATAAATGGAATTAAAAACGTCACAAGAGGAACTTGAGAAGTGAAGCTTCTTAATAAGTTTGAATCCTTTTAGAGAAGAAATATAAATAAATAAAATAAAATAAAGGAAGTACAGATCATTGATCACTAGTTTTGGTCATGTCAAGGGCAAAAATGGAAATGAATTTTTTTTTTCCATGTTTGTTGCTTTTGTATTGTTTCTAGTGTTTATACTACTTTAACCTTAGTATATAAATAAAAAAATAAAAAAAATCCTCTCCTTTTAGTAGGAGACATTGAAGTTTGTCCAAAAAGTTATGTTCACCTATTTTGAGAATAATAGTTTTTTCAATAATATATTTGATTTAATTTTATAAATAGAATTTAAAAAAAGATAAAATATACATAATTTTATCATTAAAAAGATTATTTATCATAAATCCTAAATTAAGTAAAACATATCAAATCAGATATATAAATAATGAAACAAGAAGTAGTGGCGACAACAAACAATTTGATAACCAAAGCAAAGGGCACGAAAGAAAAATTAAAATGACGTTCAACTACGGAAAAAACTTGTTTTCATACAGTATTTAGCCAATATAAAATATATTATTACGTGATTTAATGAAGATGTCTCAAAAAACACGTTACACATAGCTGTTCTGTTTTACAAAAGTTAATAGTTCATTATAAAGAGGCAAATATAAGTTTAAATTTTTAGAAGGGCAATTTAGGGATTTATCCCACGATTACATATAATCCAAACGACCGACAAGCTGGAGAAAGCAATTGACAGAAAGATGAGTGAGGTGGAAATGACCATAATGCCCCCATGAACTTCACTGAATTTTTGTTAAAGAAAAACGTGAGTGGGGTCTAATATGCCTGCATATGTGAACATGACTCTATTTGATTTGTCTTATAAATAATAGAAAAAACTAGTTAAATTTGACAACTGGATTTTGCTCTTTTGATTGGTCCTCTATAATACACTAATTGATTTGTTTGTTGCTCCAATAATAACAATACAACCCTTTTGCTCTAACCGAAGATCGATATTCGTTTTGAAATTTGATTTATCTCATACTTATGTTATCAAAATGTTTCTTTCGAAACTTATAAAAAATAATTCAGTTTCAGGATTCAAATGTGAAATTTATAATTAAAAATAAAACTATTTATTGTCTCATTATAATTTTTAGTGTAAATAACGAATACAAATTACAGTTAAATTAAGTTTTTTCGAAAATATAAAAAGAAGTCGGAGCGAAATGAGTCATTTATCATTACTATAGGTGTTTAGTGGAGGTGTAGTAATGTGTTGCTTAAAATCTTCTTAATTTTGAAAAGTGTTTCTTATTAGAAGAAGTAAATCTGGTAAACAACATTTTGTGTTTAGTTAATCAATTTAAAAAACAAAAATACTTTTGAAAATATTGAAATAGTAGTACATTAATACTTTTTGCTTGGTCAATGTTCTAAAATTGATTCGGAAAAAAACTCTTTTTTTTAATTTCTGGAAAAAAAACAATTTCTAATACGATTCAACTCATATTTCTCTAAAAGCTTGACCAAATAACTCAAAAAATATTTTTTTTCAAAAAGAAACTTTTAATTTTTTAAAAAATTTGACTAAACAGACTATCGATCTCAAACTAATTAAACTCTAACTAAATGAAATTTCTTAATTCATTTGCTCCATACATAATCAAAGTCACTAGTGGAAAACCAAAAAAATAATATTTGACCCCACAATTTATTTTAGTTTTTAGTAAAAGGAAAAAAAAACACAAGTGGAACAAGTATTGGGGCCAGTAAGATAAATTAAGCGGGATATTTATATTAATCATTTGACTTTACTGCTTTGGATCTCTATAATTACAGAACAAACTTACTTTTAAGTTTTTTAAATCTTTTATTTTATCATTAAAAGCAGAGAAATTTTATAATTTTTGGTTGCTAGGAATAAAGATGACCGACATGCTCATGCTTCCATTAACTCTATGTTACAACAACCTGTGTTTTTCGCTGATTCAAAATTTAAATTTTACGAATTTATGTTATGTTTGAAATTTTATCGTAAACGTATTTGATTTGTTGAATTGAGAATAATTTTTTAACATATTAATGAGATTTGAACTTAAAGTTAATAAGTTCAGATGAATCAGTACTCATGTTATTTTAGTGTATACATTTTCATTTAATTATGATTAATTAGTGTATATTTTTCTCTAGATTTTATTACATAATATATAATTCGTGTATATATAAAGTTAATATTAATTTTGATGTACATATATAATAAAGGCTTAACCCTTTTTAAAAAATAAAAAAATTGTGCGTTTACATTTTTATATTTAATTTTTTTTTATAAAAATTTTGATTCCGCTACTGATACACAATATAAAGACATAAAAATGAATCATTCCTATGCAAATGCCCCCATGTGAGGTTCAACAGTTGTACAGTTTTGAGACAGTAATGCATTGTCTGGGAAAACATATGCACTTACTATTTCTTAGATGTAAATTGCTTAGCCACTTTTATATTTTGATAACAATTGATTATGATAATTAAGTTACTGGCATTGACTAAAGAATTGCCAAGTTATGTGAATTAAGTTGAGTTATTACTTTATTTTGTTACTTTGACTTTTCTTTTTTCCCAACTTTATTATTTGAGTTGCCTATAGTTGCGATTTTTTAGTTTATAATTAGATGTTTTGTGTTTGAATTTTTAGAAGTAGAAAAGAACTTATAAAAAATGTTCACTCTATAAATAATCTACTGCTTGCAAATTTGAATTTAATCGAACATCAGTATAAATACTAGGCACTAGCTGAGGAAACAAAAAATAAAAGAGCATTAAAAACTGTGGTGGATTAATTTAGAACTTTTTGGAACTTGAGTTAATATTGATAAGAATAAAAAATATAAATATGTGACAGTTTGGCCGAGTGGTCTAAGGCGCCAGATTTAGGCTCTGGTCCGAAAGGGCGTGGGTTCAAATCCCACAGCTGTCAATTTTTTTACACAAAATGTTGCGTGCGTTAATTTTCAAATCAACAAGACACTCGAAATTTTTAAACTTTAAATTCACTTCAGTAATGATTTACGTAAAATAGCGATCAATTTTACTTCATCCATGGATCATTTGGGCTTTGTTAGCTTTTGTGATCTCTACATCAGAATTGGGCTTCTTAGCCTTTTTTGGTGGATGATACCTATAACAATTCAAAAGCAGTATGAAATTGAGTTAACTTAAGTAGGTAACATTAAGAAATAATATTCAGAAAACGTATACTTTTGTATATAAATATATACATATTTTTATATATAATTAGTCTATATTTTTGTATATTTGATTAATGAATATAATTATTTTTAGCCAAGCGGCTCACTATGTTAGGCCAACTACTATAGATTAGATTAGGTGATTTGCACATAAGCGATATTTTTAAGATTGTTTACGTCTAAATTAAGGACTTAGAATAACAATTTATATCTAAATTGAAGTATAAGAGCACAATCGGTCGCATACACGCTCCCGACCTCGCCAAAAATTTTGGTTTTAGATGAGTCTACAACGTTGTTTCGAATCTCCAAAGAACCAAAAAAAAAACTTGTCGAGTATGACCTAGGGCTATGCATGATGTTCTCCTCGTTGAATCAAATCAAATTAGACTTTTACTATCACACCTTCCCTTTTGATACGTCAAAATATCAAACATGATTTTCGATCCATATAAGATATATATTAATATTCTATTACCGTTTTGATATTTTTACGAAATCGACTATGTAGTATTTGTCACTATTGATCCATCTAATTCAAATTTGTGTCGCGTAAGATTTATAATGATCAAATGATACATTTGATTATACGAATATATATATTTTTTTAATTGTGATTGACCGCACACACGCTCCCAACCTCGCCATTTTGGAGCTAGACGAGCCTACAACGTTATTTCAAATTTCCTAAGGACAAAAAAAAAAAAAAACTTATCGGGTATGTCCCATGCTATGCCTAATGTTCTCCACGCTGAATTGAATCTAACTAAACTTTGACTATCACACAGAGGCGAACACAAGATTTGAAAACTTTTGGTGCACCCATATAAACATAATTATATATGTGGTCTAAGTTAAACTTAAAATAAAAACAATAAAAAGAGGCTTAAAGTGGGATCTGAATCTAGTCTAGAGGGTGATATTTCTAGCTTCTACCAATTGCACAAGCACACTTTTATGTGTTCTATGGATACACTGTTAAGTATATTTTAATTTCTACCAATTTTTCAAAATAATAATATATATATATATATATATATATTACATATGTTTTTTTCAGAAATAAGCATGTGCACATTTTTTTTTTCTATTTACTCATGATTTGGCCTAGTCGAACCAATTATAATATTGAAGGAGGGGACCTTCTCTCGAAAAAGCATGCACTCCCTCCATATAGCATGGGTCTGCCCCTGCTATCACACATCACCTTCTGATACGTCAAAATAACAAACAGGAAGTTTGATTCATACCAAAATACATATTTAAAATTTACCGGTTCTGATACTTTAACGAAATCATCTATGAAATATTTGTCATATTTGACCTATCTAATTTAAATTTGTGCCGTGTAAGATATATTTGATTTAGTTTTTTCCTTTCCTGTGATGGTTTCAGGATCCACCCTCTTACGTGTCACCAATCTATTAGTTACCGTGACACCACAAACCATCCTAGTCAGATAGAGATCCGACCCGACCCGAAGTCCATCAGTGGACTCGAGTCTTCTCCCTTCTTACAAAAAATAAAAAATAAAATATCCCTTTTTCCTCTGCAACCAAATCTCCTAAATCTTCGCAGGCTACAATGGCGATCTCCAAAACCCTAACCCTTATCGCCATTCTCCTAGTCCTCGTACCCATCAACCACTCCTTTTCATCTTCCTCCCATGAGGACCTTCTACCGGAGCTAATCAACCTCCGATCTCAATCTCCCACCGGAGTTATCCATCTCTCCGATCATCTTCTCCGTCGAATCCTCTCGGCTAAATCCCCACGATCCTTTTCATTTCTCATCTTCTTTGACGCTAAACAACTCCATTCAAAACCCGAACTTTCACTACCTACTCTAAAAAATGAGTTCTCCCTTTTATCCTCCTCTTTCCTCGCTAATAACCCAGGAAACAACAAGATCTTCTATTTTACTATCGAATTTGGTGACTCACAAGCTTCATTTGCGCTATTTGGGGTTAATTCATTACCCCATTTACGTTTAGTCCCACCTTCAGCTACTGATATGAAAAAAGATTCGATTCAAATGGATGGGTCTGATCTTGCCAGGCTTGCTGAATCAATGGCTGAATTTGTTGAAGCGAAGACTAAGCTTACTGTAGGTCCTATTCATCGACCACCGATGATTTCGAAGAAGCAGATGGCCGTTATTATTGCTGCAGGGTTGGTTTTGAGTCCTTTTTTGGTGAAAAGGGTACTTGCTGGAGGTACCCTTTTGCACGATAAGCATGTATGGATGGCGGGATCAATATTCGTTTACTTTTTCAGTGTTTCAGGTGCAATGCATAATATAATTAGGAAAATGCCTATGTTTATGATGGATAGAGAGGATCCAGGGAAGTTGGTTTTCTTTTATCAAGGATCAGGGATGCAATTGGGAGCTGAAGGATTCGCGGTTGGGTTTTTGTACACGATTGTTGGATTGTTGTTGGCTTTTATGACTAATGTTCTCGTTCGTCTAAAGAGTAGGACTGTGCAGAGGGTGGTGATGCTTTTTGCGTTGTTCGTTTCGTTCTGGGCTGTTAAGAAGGTGATTCAGCTCGATAACTGGAAGACTGGGTACGGTATTCATGCTTATTGGCCTTCAAGTTGGAAGTGATAGCAATGTAGTATTACCGGTTGAATGATATGGCTTCTATCATTAGGTAAGAGATGTGTAACAGCTTACACTACTTGTCAGCTAGCTTAATTTCGAACCTAAGTAGTTGACGCAAAAGTTTTAGCTTTTTTCGAGATGGATAGGTTCTGTGATTTATATGGAGCACTTATGTTTTGATTGAAGCTTTGAAAAGGGATTATGTACAAATTGCACTTAACATTTGCACGTATTTTGTATCAGTCTCTCTGTTTTGGTTATCAGTTTTGTTTGTCAAGTTTTGAATTCCTGCATTTTTCTATGTTTATATATCATGAGGAATTAGTCTACCCGAACTTTGGTGCAAAGTTCAATGGCAAAGGTAATACAGTTTGGGATGTGTGATTGATGGCTAGGCGCACATCATGAGCTCGAATAGACCAAGTCTTGTGTTTAAGTGGAGAAGGGGCTATTATTGACTAGTTTCAAAGCTGAAACAACAGTTTGTTGGTTATAAGATAGGATGAAAAAGCAGCTAGCTCAGTAGTGAAATAGTTAAAGCTTTATAGGTTAATAAGTTGAAACGCTGTTGATCACTGATTAGCACTCACTAGGATCATCTTTTACGTCTTCTATGAGCTTTTGTGGACAAAAAAGCATGGTCAGATGAGGTTAGTTATTGTGTCAAACCACAATTCTGTCGAACCCGGCCATTACATCCCGCTTGTAATATCCCATATAGTCTTAAATTGGCTTTTAAGGTAATGTTGCTCAAGAGGTTCATCAAGATTCTGTTGATGAGATAGTTGGACCACATACACTTCCTATGACGACGATGATAAGGAGGTTTAGAAATAGTGGAGTAATGGCTTAAAACCTACCTCATCCACATTACTTCTTAGTACCATGATTATCTTCGATATTAGTCGAGTTCTATTTGGTGAAAAATTGACAATGCATCAATAAACTGAGAGTAAATACTCAATGTCTAATACTGTATCTGAGTTGTATGTTAGCTGCAAGTAAGTTATGATATCCCAACTCAATTGATATGGCTGTAGACCAAAGATTTGGTCTGCTTGAACATGATGGTAGTACGATTTTTGGTGGTTTAGTATGTTGCATAACTGCAGCTAATGATTCTAGACTTCATGGGGGTCAACATATTGGTGCATAAGGTTCAAGTACGCTGTCACTCTGCTGCTATTATGTGTATGAAGGTGAATAGTAGTGCATTAACTGGTTAGACAAGGTGAGCTTTGGAGAACAAAGGATCAAATTTCTTTAGAAGGGGGAGGATAAACACTTGTTAGACAACTTGAAGAGTTAAAAGAGTTTTAGAGTGAGATATAATGTGACTGGGAATCTAATTTTTGCCCGACAGAAGGAAAACAATCCTATTGGTCATCTGCTTTTCAACATATTGTCGAAGCTTCAGATTCACAGTATCAAGCATAAGAAAGAGATTTAGAGAGAGATGTAATTTTTCTAGTAACTAGGATGTGAAATCAAGTCTTTGAAAGAGGAGAATTTTAATATGTGGACTGAAAGAGTGTAACTAACATGTAATCCTCTCTCAGTGATCATGCTAAACTCTTGGATCATTTGAGTCAGTTATTCATTTCATGATTTTTCAAAACAATTGAGTTACTTCCACTGCTAGACGACGGAAGGGATAGAGAAGAATGGTGGTCTGTGTTTAGCATATTTAAGTTTATTCCTAACAGCCATCTTGAGTGAGTCAAAAACGCTCAAAGCAACATCTCAGCCTCTGTGTATGCTTTTGATTGCCAATTTCTCCAGGATTTCCTTCTGGAGTTGCAACTGATACCCCTCTATTCGCATTATTTGGGGGTGGGGGGTAGGGTTGTGCTAGATCAACAACAAAGTTGTTTCCGTGTGACCACGAGTTTGAGTTATGAAATCAGCCACAATTTCTTACATCAGGATAAGCTGCCTCACCTACCTTTTTGGGCGATCCTGGGTGAACCGTGTGGTTTGTGCACTGAGCTATCCTTTTAGTTGTTTCACATCTATGATGACTGTATTAGATGCTGGAAGTGGTTTCAATCTTTGAATGGGCTTGTAAGATTGCTCAAATTCATAATCTGAGTCTTTCAAGTTACCAACTGCCCGAGGTAGTAATTATCTCGTGAAATTAGTTGAGGTACATATAAGCTGATTTGGACAGACGAAGAATGTTAGAAAGTGTTTTTAAGCAAAAAAGAATAAAAAAAAGAAGGGGACTTATTGACTTCCAATACATATGGTCATTTAATTTTAATTCACAACAAACTTTTTGTCATTCGTCTCTCTCCCTTGAATCTTGGTCGTCATTCTTTGGTTTGTCTCTCTCATTTTATACAAACACAAATGACTTAATTAACTTTTTTCAAGTTTTATTCCTGAACTATCCAATTATTTATCAAATCACACACCAACTATAAATTGTTCTATTTTACCACCTGAATATAGTGATATTTCAAATAGAAAAAAAGAACAATTGACATTTAATACGTATTTTGATAAATAACAATAATAGCTCAAATAGAAAACTCATTTACCTAATTATTCAAACATAAAACTTGAAAAATCAATAATTTACCTAATTATTCAAACATAAAACTTGAAAAATCAAAATAACATTTTATATTGTTAAAATGACATTTATTTTGAGACTGAGTATGGGAGTACTAGATAACCACAAAATCATTAGAAGACAAGTGTGCTTATAATTTATCAAAAACTCAGTGCTAACTGACAAAACCAACGGTAACTTTCTTTTCAAACCGTTGTGTCCCCCAAAAATACTCCATCTTTTCCCCTGTTTTTTTCTTCTTTTTATCACAATTTCCCATTAATCATCATCATATTCATAATTTTTTTCCATTGAAGAACCCAATCATAAAGAAAAAAAATGAAGTGTTTTACATGTTGTTTTCGTACTAATTCCAATCACAAGAAAATCATCACAAAAAAGTCATGTAGTAACAAGATCAATAGTATCTCTCCTCAAGCTCTCCAGGTACGTCGTAATAATCACTATTTATTATTCAGTTGATCGAGAGGAAGGCCTTAGACACAATCATATTATTCTTCTAGTAAATAACTAAAAATCCGATAAGGAGATTCAGTTGACCGAAGGGAAAGGTCTTAGGCGCACACTCGCGTGCTCACTTTGACTTTAACTAAAACGACCCTTTTACTTTGAATTTTGAGTTTGATTAGCTTCTTGTGTTATTTTCTAAAGGATTTGCTCGAGACTCGCGAAAAAGGTGAAGATATTGTAGCCATTAATGGTACGAAAGAAGAAGTTAATCACCACGACAAGATTGTGAAATCCATAAACCTCATCGAAGAATCAAAGTACGATTTTTTATTTAATTTTTCAAAACGAAAAAGATGCAATTTTGTGTTTTTTTTTTGGTTATCTCAAATCTGTTTTAAAAAAAAACAGGGATATAATTAGCAGAGAGAATTTGCTCGAGTTCGATGAGAATGGCGAAGCTTATGTAGACGCCATTGATGCTAAAAAAGAAGCTCGACACAAGATTGTGAACTCCATTAACCTGTTTGAAGAATCCAAGTAAGTTTTTTTTTAAAAAAAAATATTCAATTTTGTCTGTTGTTTTCGTTCACTCAAATTCTTCGAAAAACAGGGTCGAGGAGGAAGAAGAAGAGTCGAATAAAAACAGCAAAAATGATGAGGGCTTATTATCAAATCAAGTTTCTGCAAATTGCTCGCAGTATCTGAGCAATTTGCAGAAACATAACGGAGAAGAAGAAGAAGAAGTGGAAGAGGTTTCAAATTCAAGTGTGTCAAGCTATATATCTTATCCTCAGAATCATCGATATCATTGTTGCAGAAACAGCAATGATGAATTCGAAGATATTGATCTCGAAGATGAAGCTAACAACAATGGTGATGGAAATGAATCGAATCGTGAAGAGTCGTCTTACGAGTCATTGTTTTCACTCTCCATAGACAACTCCACTCGGAATGGAAATAATCCCATCCCCGAAATCATGTGCGACAAGGAGGAGGTCAACAGTCCATTGAAACCTATGTTGCTCAGACGTTTCAAAAAAGTATCGGAACCTCAAGAAGTAGTGCATTTTCGACACGAATGTGACAACAGTTTTGAAGAGTCTGAGCAACATAGATCACCAGTGCTGAATCCAATTCGAAATCCATGTCTATTGAAAGACACTAGCATTACAACGCCTCCATCACTATTGAATCAACAAGAGGAGAAGGAGAACATTGATATGAATCTTCTTGATTTTAGTACCACGCGTAATCGTGCAAAAGAAGAGCCTAATTTGAAGCGCGGAGAGAATGATGCTAGTCTCTCAAGCTGGTTAGTTGAATGTTCTCAAGACGATACGCCAAATTCTAAAAACAGTGTTGGTTCAGTCGGAAATTCACCTTCAGAGAGATGCGTAGGGCTTATTGATCGACCAATTTTAGGAGCATTGATAGTAGAAGAGCTCAAAGATGAAAAGCCGATTGTAATAGGGACTATCGGGAGCTATTTGAGACATACAGGGCAAGCTACCGGTGTTTCATCTTACTGAGGCATTTCGTCGAGCAGGTAGCACGCTCCCGATAGGGGGAGGTATATGTGCTTTATGTTAAGTTTGTATTGTTATTCCATATTCGACTATCCAATAGTTTTAAAGATTACTTCTCGATAAATATAATGAATTATCTCGTAATAAAATTAGTGGTTTCTCGATTACCTCTTTCATAATTAGAGCTCAGAGAAGGAATAGATAGAAAATGATATAGAACTCGAACACAATAATCGGATTGATTATCTTCATGTAAAAGATACTTGATTACATAATGGAAAAGATTAAAAAATCATCACTAACGTTAGGAACGTAATCAAATTTAATAGAGAGTGTCTTACCTTTAAAGTAAAAATTTAAAACATATTAAGTTATCAAAAAAATCAGATACTAAACGTCGAATACTAGATTAGAGAAAATAAAAAAAATTGCTGAGACTAAATTTAATAATTGCCAAGTAAATTATTTAATGAATATGCAATACTTGTACATATACTTAGCTGACTGCACTCTTAGGATAATGAAACATTGCATAGAAATATACAGCTAATTTAAAATAACAGAGTAATTAAATTAGGTATACAAAGACTTTTTGGACTTGGAAATAGTCTTTACACTTGACTTTAATTTGATATGTAGTCCATCAAAATAATAGCCAACAAATAATAATAACTTGCCCATAATAATTTAAGTAACATTAGAGTGGACTTTTCTCAATATTATCTCCTAATAATTGAAGTTTAATGGTGCAAGTGTTCTTCAAACAAAAGAGAAACAATTTCTGAGGTTGACAATTATTATATAAAAATTATTTGAAAAAAAATGCACAAGTATCTTTCAACCTATGCCCGAAATCTCAGAGAAACTTATATTATACTAAGAATTTATTATTCCTTTGGACTTATTTTATAAGTAATTTTCTATCCCTTTTCGGCTTACGTGGCATTAGCTAAAGAAAGAGCCAAAAAAGGATCTTTTGTGTATAATCCTGCATAATCTTGGGGGAAAAAAAAGTCAACCAGCGTTGGCCCGCAAGATAGTGTCACGTAAGCTGAAAAAGGGTAAAAAAATTATTAATAAAATAAGTTCAGGAGGTAATAGGACCTTAGTATAGTATGAGTGTGTCTCTGAGATTTCGGACATAGGTTGAGGGGTACTTATGCATTATCCGAAATTATTTATTTCCTTAAAGGTCAAAACATAAGTTAATAATTACGTATTTAATTTATGTATCACCAACCTTTGTATTTTGTAGGGACAAAAGTTCTCTTTAATTATGTTTCAATTTATACGATGTTATTTCATTTGATATAAAATTTTAATAAGAAAAAACCTCCTTTTGAAACTCATGTTTTAAATAAGTCACAAATATTTATATTGCTATAAATCATTTTATTAAGATAATATGAACATTTTAAAATTTAATTGTCAGTAAATATAAAAATATATTATTTTATTTTTTGAAAAGAGACTAAAAGGAAAGAGTTTTAGATATATTGAGACAAAGTGAGTAATAGGTAACAAAAGTGTTTCGTAATTTCTTTCTAATTTTCACTATATATATTTTTTTTAGAATTTTTAAAACTAAATTGCTTCTAATTATAGAAATGACAATTTTTTTAAGGAAAAAAACAAAAAAAGAATTGATGTCATATAAAATGAAATAAGTAAAATACTTTTGTTGTCTCAATTGATGTGCCACAAATCAAATTTTGAGAAATAAATGTCTTAATTTTGTTCATAAATTTTGGATATTAAAATTTTAAGTTTTTAAAAATAAAATACATATTTAGAAACTGAGTAAGAAGTACTATAAAGCATGATACCTAATCAATTGGAACAAAGAAAATAACATATATCAAAACCACAAAGAATATATATATATATATATATATATATATATATATATAATTATTAAATTTTTTTTGTAGTGCAACAAAATTAGTCTCCAAACACCACCATTATTATGGAAAAAATAAAATAAAAATTACAACTTGTACTATAAAATAATGTGTATTTTGTGTGTCAATGTCCATGTTCTTTGTAAGCTAACCTCTCAAGTATCAAGCTTACCTTTTTAGACAATTTTAATTGGTAGTTGTCCACCTCTACTTCTATTTCTTCTTTCTTCTTTTTTTAAAAAATCTATTTCTATTCCTCTCTAATTTTTCATCTTTCAATTTTATTTTTTTTATAGATTATTATCCAAACAAAACAATTTCCACATTCAAACAACAAATAGAGAGAAGAAAAAAAAAGAGAAAACAAATTAAAGGTCCTTTTGGGTATTTTTGCCCTCATATCATATATAATTTCTTGATTTCCTCATTTATTTGTTCTTTCATATATGCATGTTATTTTTTTTGCATGCATATATAAATACACAAAAAAAATAGTTGAAGGAGACATTAATGGGGAATATTACAATTAGAAGGAGATAGAAAAAGTTTATTACTTTTTTCATATTTCTCCTTCTTTTTTCTGCATGGCTTGTGCATTTATCTGAAAAGGTATTAATATAATTATCATGTTATTCAAATTCTATTTCATCTTTTCATTTTCATTTTGTTTCTTTTGTCAATCAATATTATTTCTGATTTGTTTGAGATTGAGGTATTGTTAATGTTGTCAATCAAGAATTCTCGTTCTCCCAATGCATTTGAGGGGGGAAAAAATGCAAAAAATGTGATCATTGGAATTTAAACGTATGAGCTAAAGCAATTTTTGAACTACTTTTTTTGTTACGTTAGAAGATTCCTTGTAACAAAAAAATTCAACAATTTCCATATACATAGGATTTTATTTTATCCTTTTCTTTAAATTGTATATTTTGAAAAAAAGAATTCAATTGAACCACGTCTGATCATATAGCTCTATCCCTACCCAAATCAAGGGCAGAGTAAGGTGGCATTATAAGGCATCACTCTATATATAAAGTCGAAATTATTCTTTATGTGTATATTGAATTGTATTGACTTTTCTTAATTTTCATGTGTCTATTTGTTTACCTTTTTAATGTTCAATTTTTCTCAAAACATTAGAAATTGAAAAGGGTATAAATTTTGTAATTTTTTGCTTTTTGGTTTAGGCAAGGAAATTAATATTTCTCATTGGTGTGGTCCTTCTATCATTTCTGAGCAAAGTATTATTGGCCTTTTGGGCTTTTACATTATATACAATGGCAATCAAAGTGAAGGGGATTTGCAAATATATCTCAAATATTTTTGGTAACATCTTTTTTCCTTTTTTTTTTTTTGGGAATTGCATGTTTTCTTTATATTTGATTCGAGGGTAAAAGTGTAAAAAAATGATTTTTTAAATTTACAGTTGTTAAGGAGAGGGAGTTGGAGATTGGAGGTCCAACTGATGTTAAACATGTGGCACATATTGGTTGGGAAGGTCCCTCTGGAGGTGCACCTACTTGGGTATGTTATCTTTTGTTCACATATTTGAGTTTCACCAAAATTTATTCGAACTCGATATTTTCATAAAACTTTAAAATGTAAGATGTTATATATTATTGCCTTAGTTTGTAGCTCTTAAAGTTGTCTTGTGTGGTCATGGATCTAATTATAAAATTAATTACTAATGCATGTATCAGGATAGACTGCATATGTTATTGAGTGCGAGTTGCGACCCTTCTCCAATTTCTTCATGAATGCAAGATGTTTTATGTGTTGAGTAAACCTTTTTTTGTTTTTATTTACTCTTAAAGTCGTCAGACGCTTGTGTCAGAATAAGTTATTATTATTCTCCTCGGATGCAACCCTTTCTCAGAGTCTGCATGAACATGCGATGCTTCGACTATTGAGCTAATTATTTTTGTAATTTTAAAGTTTAATTTGGTGTAAACATCATATGTAATTAAGTATTTTTCTTTTATTGAATCTCAACAATTCATTATTTTATATGAAGGGCTTTCCACATGCCTAACATTTTCATTTTTTTATTTTTGAATTGAAGATGAAATCATTCAAGGCAGGACCTGAATTTTCAGTAACTTCTAGTGGTAAATCTCAAGGTTAGTCTTGCTTAACATCCTTTTTCCTTTTGCACACCAAAAATCTATAGAGATCTTTCATTTTTACTATATAACGGTGGTAAAATTAGTTTTTAGGCCACTCGATTATTTTACGTAATACATGTTATCTCTCATCAATACATGTATCGAGTAATTTTGTCAATCAAAATTTTAGATTGATGTGAAGAAATCATTCAACGTACCTCTAGAAACTAAACGCTTGCTTGAAACCCCTTTATTATTTAGTGGAGCTTGATTTTATTAGATGGTCATTCAACTAATAGTTATTATCTGAAAAAATTAATTTTTTTTGTTGAAAAAAATGAGAAATCAAGAAAAATAGTAAATTTCTATGATAATAATTATTAATTAAGTAAACATTGAGAAATCTAGCCTTATTTTATCATATTATTTGTAACTTCAGATCATGTATATTTTCCATCATAAGAGAATTAAAAAATAGTAAGCTTGTCCTATGTTTTGTTGCATGTCTCATAAAAACTAAAGAATTCTTTTTTAAAAGATTTTTGCCTCATGACCCAAGAAAGGGACATAACATATCTGTGGTGTCATTTTATGAATTAGTATGGCCTTCTATTGTTATAAATTTCAATCAGAAAAATTTTACAAACTTAGACCGAATATATGCAACCCCTTAAATTTGCTCGAGTTTTTACTTAGATATTTCTACTGAATTGTAGTTATTGAATATATGATATGAAAGATAATTAAAAGTGAGTGTTTATATATCACTCCATGAGATGTTAACACAAAATTATTTTAATAGGCATTGTTTGTGTATTATAAAATTAGCTTAGATATCTAAATGAATTTTTTTATCGAGTTTAAGGGGTTGTATATTTGACGTTTGAACTTCATATGCACTTTGAAGCTAAGCTATGATATTGAGGGAAAAGATGAGCAAATTAACTACCTACTTTTGCTTCTTTAGAGGCGAGTTCAAAATTAAGTCTCAGCAAAAATTGAATTCATTCGAATATTAGATTATTCTACTTTATGTTTATCTTTTGAACATTTTCCCTTTTTATCCTATTGAAAATTGATTTTATTATATAGACGCTTATGACCTCCTCTCTACCTACTTATTACATTCATACCCACAAGACTCTACAACTCAATCTATATTAAACTTTTCATGAAGACACACTTTACTATAATTCTTATGACACATAGTTAAAAGCAACGAATTCAGTTGAACCACTTGCCTCTATAGTATACTTTTATTATATTTCAACGTATGCATGTCTTTTTATTATAGGTTGTGGTGAGACGACGAAGCAACTAACAACAACTAGCATTCACAAGGACATGAAAACTTCAGATGTTACTAGTCCTCCTAAGAAACAAAAAAGGAGGAAGCCTAAATCAACTTCCTCTCCAAAATCGAGTTCACCATCCACGTTAAGGTCTTCGCGAACAACTAAACACAAGGCTAAATCTGTTGAAGGCAATCACACACCAACACCCCTAGAAATGGTTTAATGTGTTGCAAGCAAAAATAAAATGTCAAGTTCAAAATGCACCAAAAAAAAAAAACAATGACATTTTGCATGTATTATAGTTGAAGAGGGGTAGAAAGTAAGTAAAATGTAGAGGGTGGGAACATAGAAATGTTGATTTAAGAAATATGGAAGATGAAATTTAATAGGAGGGGCTAGAGATCTCAAACACAAAGGTGAAAAATTTAATTGTACTAAAAAAAAAAGCTTGGTGTTTTGAGAGGTTAAAAAATACTAGAATTTCTGTTCCTTTATTCTATTCACTTTTTTTTTCTTTTGTTTTATATATTTTTCTTATTTAGTTGTAATGTAAGGAAGGATCTTGTAAGGAGTTTGGATCATTTAGTTGTGCTAATGCTAATAGTTATTTACGTATGCACATTTAGATGCCTCAACTTGTATCTATAGTGTCAATTGAACACTCCAATTTATAAAATGGTCATATAGAAATATCTAAATTTTATGTATCACGTTTGTTAGGACCGAAAATAAGCAGGTGTAAACGCAGAAGCTAGCAAAGCAAACCTCGAAAGATCACGAGTAAGAAGACAACGAGAAATATACCAAAAGACACAAAGATTTAACGTGGTTCGGTCTATCGACCTACATCCACAAAGGAGATGAACAATCCACTATAAATATTAGAGTACAAAATACATAGAGAAACAACCTCAACCAATTCACTCGGAATACATGGGAGGTTCACACAAGTGAAAATGTATCATGCTTGTGACCCACAAATTCTCCCTCTAACCAAAACTCTCAAAGCCCTTTAAGACTACATTGTGAATGCTGATTAAGTTAGAAGGAACATTACTCTATTTATAGAGTTCTTAACCTTTTCCTACCAGAAAAAGGTTTAGTCAATCCAAAACCTTTTCCGAAAAGGAAAACCTATTTATGGTAAGAAATCAGGGCAAATAAAACCCAACAACGTCAGCATTAGGTATCCACGAAACGTAGTATGGGATGAGTTGAGGTGGCTAGATGTGCACTCTTAAATAAGGACGGAGCTAGTAAGGGTTCAGAGGTTACCCCTTCGATGAAAATTTACGTTATATATACACGGTTTAAATTAATTTTTATGTATATATTGTAGATATTGAACCTCTTCAACTTTTCTTGTATATGTACTTTTCATATTTTGAACCCTCAAAATTAGAATGTTTACTTGTCAATTAAAGTCAAATTTGATTAGAGTCTATCTTTATATTATGATTTACCGTTGGTAAAATTTACTGATTTTAATTGTTACAATGGAGAATGGTTCAATATGGACGAATACAACATCATTTGTGCAGAATTTAATTTCTACTGTAGCTCATTTCCAAATCAGCTATCAAACGGCTCAAGTACAATACAAATAACTATACAGTAAATAAAAACTAATAATAATAATAATAAATAATTTTAAAAGAATCAATATGTTGGGCTAGATTTGGGCCTCTTAGACTTGGGCTGAGGTTGGACATAAGAGTAAAAAAAAGGGTAAATTGTATATAATAGCAAACTAATAACCTAAAATAAATGGAATAGCTAGGGTTTGATTTAATTGTGCTCCATAGCAAACGTTAGCTAAAATTTGCCAGCGTCTCTCTCCCAGAAATCTCGCTCGCCACTCTCCATTTTCTCTCGCCTCTCTCGCTTTATACACAAAAGTGTATAATTCTGTTTCTGTTTTGTATAAAGCGAGAGAAATTGTATATACACATGCAAAAATATATATCTTCGTGTTATACACTTAATACAGTTTACAAACATTTTACTTCAAATATTGCAGAGAAAAAGGTCAACGAATTATACAATTGCGGATTATACAATTGCAATGAAGTACAATTTTCTCTAGCTTTATACAACAGAAGTGTATATATTGTGTTTCTGTTTTTGTATAAAGCGAGAGAAAAACATATATCTTCTTGCTATACACTTAATATTGTAGCGAAATAGGCAGTGAATTATACAATTGTTAGGCCAGCAAATTATACACTTGTATATGTATAGCGAATTATACAGTTTTATGTTTGTTATGAAGCGCAATTATGCAAAGTTTGCTATAGCATACAAATATGAATTTTTTGTTTGCTATATGTGAAAGTTGCCCTAAAAAAAAGGCCCAAACTTGTGAGCTTCTGTTCAGCCCAAACACAACTTGGAGGTTTAGCCATATTTCATTGTAATTTCTTTTTAAAAATAGTTTTTGTTTTCAAAGTAAAAAGTGATATATTTGAAAATTGGAGTTGTGATTTGGTTATGAATACAAATTAGGGTTTTTTTTTGAATTTTTGTGAATAACTTAGAGTGAAGAATATGAAAACAATTTCATGATCAAGCATATTTTTCAAAGTTTAACTTCAAAAAGAAAAGTGTATATTTTTTTGGCCAAACTCAACTTTTATTATTTATGATAAATAATTAATATATATATTAGTCCAAACAATTGATCGAACAACGTCATTTACCATGCAAAATTTTGAATTATAAAGTTTCATAAACCTAAAAAATGTATATACTAGTACTAATTACTTTAATCTGATCGTTCAATTTTAGTTTGATATAGAGATTAAGAAAGTAAAAGATATTTTTGAATGTTGTCGTTTTTAAACTAAAAATAGATAGAATCAAGAATGTAACAAAATAATATTTATTTTTTAAATGAAAAAAAAATCAAGACAAATAAACTGAAAAGGAGGAAGGAAGTATAATTATTGAGTGGCATATTTATATATTCACACTACTGTATATAATTCTTTATATTCACTTAGTTGATTCAGTGTAAATATTAGATATCGATAAATACTTTTTCTTAATTTCCCAACGAGTTAATCAAATATTTTGCTTGCTAAAATAAAACATCATCATCACTACAAATTATAAAATTTCAAATGAAATATGAAAATCACATGAATCATGATGAAAAAAATAAATTCAGACCATATTAAATACTCCTAAAGTAACCAATAGACTTGACAATATAGATAGGTCATTTTCAACAAATACCATTAAGAAATTATATATATATATATATATATATATATATATATATATATATATATATATATATATATATATATATATGTTGTGCAGTTGGGAAGCCAAGCAAATTTTAATGTCACACATTCCAAGCTTAATACTTGTATGGTGACTTGTATATATTTCCCACTTATTGGACCTAAAATGTTGTAAATTCACACCTACTTCTACTTTTACTATTTTTAATATGAAATCTAATATTCTATAGGACACCATGCTATTTATTAGCTATACCACATTCTATACTTGGTGTGTTTGGTATTTAGGAAAATATTTTATGATAAATTTCTAAAGAGAATATAAACGGTAAAGTTATTCTCATGTGATTTAAAATATTATGGTTATGAAAATAATTTTCTGTAGGAATGTAGATCATTAAGGTTGAGTCCAATAATACTTTGAGGTCCGTCCTTCCTGGGCTCATACTTAGGGTAGCTTAAATGCATCGACTTTTCTTTAACAAGTGAATTTCTTACTTATTTTTTTGAGTTCAGTAGATATGAAATACAACTATTCAAATTTGTAATATATATAACCTAAGACAAATTGGAAGGTAGAAGTGGGGGGTGGGGATGGGGGTGGCGGAAATGAACGTTACAAGGTATGACGGAGATGAAATGTACAAAGGAATGAAGAGGATATGATCAATGTAGAAATTTTTTTTAAAAAAATTAGAAAATATTTTTCTTCATATTAAACACGAAACACACCGGTATTTTACAAAATTATTTTACATGCAGGGTGTGTTTGGTATGAAGGAAAATGTTTTTCTCGAAATAAGTAGACTTTGTACTTATTTTCTCATGTTTGGTTGATGAGTAAAAAATAATTTTCGATTTTTTTTGTGTGTTTGATTTATGAATGAAAATATTTTTGAGAATATATCTTTTAATTTTACTAGAGTAAAAAATAATTTTTGAATTGACGCTAACAATATTTTTTTAACAAATAAACTTAAATTTATTTGGGGGTGGAGCCCACGAGGGGGAAAAGGGGGTAGGGGTGAAATGGGATAAAAAAATTTTTGAGGGGCGGGGGTCTGATTGGGCGGGAGAGGGGAGGTTTAGGAAATGGGGTGAAAAAATAAAAATTTGAAATATTTTTGAAAAAGCAACTTTTTTTTTGGACAAGGTGGGGGATGGGGTGGAAAAACAAAAACTGAAAATTGATTTTTTTTTTAAAAAACAAATTTTAATTATTTTTGGAGGGAGGGGATGGGCTGGTAGGGAGGTTGACCGGGGGGTTGGGGTCGGATGAGAAACAAAAAATTGAATTAATTGGAAATATTTTTTAAAAATAAATTTAATTTTTTTTTGTGGTGGGTAGGGGGGGACTGGCTGGGAGGGTGGGTGAAAAAAATTAAAAATGGAAGTTGAAAATATTTTTGTAAGAAAAAGCTTTAAATTATTTTATTTCAACAAAAAAATTGATTTTTTAAAAAAAATAGAAGCCGGAGGTAAGTTTTGTTAAATGCTTTCCTCAACTTTTTAAGAGAAGTCTTTTTTTAAAAAAATTTAAGTAAAATTAGTTGATTTAAAAAATATTTTTCAAAGCGTTTATTCAATCAAATATAAAAAAAAATCAAAAATATTTTTCTCTATACCAAGCAACCCGCAATGTTGTCTCCCAAATTTATGCTTCTATGGCAAAAAAAAAAAAAAAAAAAAGTTGGAATTCAAAATTTATACCTAATTATAACGATCTCGAATTGAATATACAATGATAATTTTTGGTAGGTTTGTTCATACATATACTTTGGCTGCGTAAATGTTGCTAAATTTAAGTAAGTTCTTTATACTTTATTTTATTTTGTTAAAAATGCAATATTAAAATATAGACAATCCCATTTATTAGCTACTTTTACATACATATTTGTATTTACATTTATAGCATATGCTTCTACCAAAAAAATAAATTATATGCAATGTTACACATTTATATGTTAAGCCACTATTTTTCTGCACACTGATTTTTATTCGTTCATATTTGATTCTTAGTTATGAACCAATTATATATTAAAAAATAAATAATATTTAATAATAACGAAAAAATAGATCTAAAATGATAAATTATTTTTTCATTTTTTAAACAAAATAAATAAAACTAAATTTTAATAATATGTTACAAGTACCTATGAATCTTCATTTTTCCGCTCGATGAAATCTCACTTGCCAATAAATGAACTTTTGTACCATCAATCAATAGTAGGTGTACTAAATAAAAAAGGAAATAATAACATAATCAATTTCCAACTCCCCTCCATTAAATTTGTCTTTCTCGGGAAAAAAAAGATAAATATACCCTCAAAATATCGTAAATATAGATACATTTTATCATACTTTTGAGAGATTGATGTCTCTGTCCTCAAAGCATATATATCTTTTATACTAAAGGATTTGCTATAATTTTATCTACCTATCCGATATTTATTAAACAACGAATCGACTGATGAGATTGCGTCACCTGTACCTATTTAGTCTTTCCTTAGACTGAAGGACATATATATTCTCGTTTCTTGATAACAGAAGCACCAATCACCATTATCCCAAAAGTATAACAAAAGGTATATGCATATCATTTACATCAATTCGAAGATATATTTATTATTTTCCCTTTTTGTGATGAATTGGGATTACTAAGACACACCAAAGACTTTCATTATTTTTTGTTTCTTTAATTTCTATGTCTCCCATTTGCCTGCATGGTCGAGCCAAATGTTTTACTAAAAAGCTTTAAATTATAATGAAATAAGTAAATTAATTTTTTTTTTGACAAATCGAATCTTAAAGAAGAGTAAAAGGTAAATGGTATTTGATAATGTATAACTAATCAGAATTATGACGGAGTTATTGATAAACATACTTTTACTCTTAATCTGACTTTCATCTTCGAGCAAAAATATGAAATGTCATAATGTAAATTCAAATTCAAATTCAATACAAATATCGAATTCGTTAGAATTTTATTTTTTTTAATTTAATGTTGATGGAGTGTACACATCAATATAAATTATAGAGGTAGCAGCAAATTAAATGCTGCATGCAATGGATGGGTCTACTTGAATTACAAAAACGTTTATTGCCTTTACACATATAGGCACCTTTTGTCCTTATTTATTTAAATTGTGTGCACAACTTTCTAATTGACTTGTTTAATATTAACTTATTCCATTTTACGTTTGAGTTATGAGAATAAAAATTTTATCAGCAAAAGTATTTTACTTTTAAATTATATAATATAAATATAGATTAGTCTGATTATAAAACAAGAAAGAAACATTAAATGAGAACACAAAAAAATGCTAATCACGCAAATTGTTCCATTTTTAAGCTCTCATTTAAATTTTATCTCTATTTTCTAAATATTAGACTAGTATCATTTAACGTCACCAAAATTTTAATTTAAATCATAATTTAATATTTTCTAGTAATGTTTTTTTAATGGATTCAAACTAAGATTAACATGACTAAAATATATTTGGTGCTATATTATTTTATTGTTAAATATAAATATTCATATCATTAGATAAAGTGTAACGACCTGTTAGTCGTTTTGAGCAGAATAGTTTATTTCTGGTAATAACTGTCTGGGTCGACGGATCCCACGACGGATCGTCATGGGCACGACGGACCGTCGAGGGGGTGCCGTTCCAAAACACTTAGATTTTGGAAATTTGGGTACTGAGAACAACTCTCTGAACTTCGCAACGACATGGCAGGACGGACCTTCGTAGGCACGATGGACCGTCACAGAGTCTTGAATGTAATTCGACTCTCTGAACTTTGTGACGGAAGCAGCAGGACGAACCGTCACAGGCACGACGGGTCGTCACAGGCTGCTGCGTAAAATTGACTGAGTTGGATTTCTGTTAAAAGTTTTAAGGGGCGTTTTGGACTATTCCTGCTTATAATTATAAAGTTAGTGGTTTAATGTTAATAATTCAATTACTTGGGGGTTAAAGAAGATAACCTTGAATTAAATAGTGGGTTACTTTTACCATCTTTTATACTTAATTATATGGTAATTAGGGTAAAAGAAAAAGAGTTTGAATAAGGAAAATAGAAAGAACAGAAAAGAAGGGACGAACGAGCGAGAGAAGAGAGAACGAAGAGGAAAGCAAAGACCTTGAGGAGTAGCTTGCGTGATCGCGAATTCTTCGGTGGAGGTAGGTTATGGTTTATGCTATTTCATAGTAAACTCTTAATAGCGAATGATATGTATTGGGTAGTATTGTAAAGTCTTCTATATGCTTAATTGTGTGCTTGCATGATGTGATTATGTAATTGTGATGAATTAGCATGATGAGACTGTTGAATCTTAAACCTTAAAACCTCTTTGTTAATGATGATGCCTTGGTATAAAAGAAGGCTTGATGAACTAAAAGAATGAGGTTAATGGATCGGGTGTCACGAACTGACACATAGTATTAGGGGATCGGGTGTCACGAATCGACACATAGTATTAGTGGATCGGGTGTCACGAACCGACACATAGAATTAGAGGATCGGGTGTCACAAACCGACACATATTATTAGTGGATCGGGTGTCACGAACCGACACATAGTATTAGGGGATCGGGTGTCACGAACCGACACATAGTATTAGTGGATCGGGTGTCACGAACCAACACATAGTATTAGAGGATCGGGTGTCACGAACCGACACGTAGTATTAGGGGATCGGGTGTCACGAACCGACACGTAGTATTAGGGGATCGGAGTGTCACGTTCCGACACAAGAGGAATGAAGAGAATGAATCTTGAATTATCTTAATATACTCAAACTTAAAGAACCTTTTTTCCCAAATGAGTATGGTGTGGAGGCTTCAGTCCTCATAGGTGTGCTTGGTGTTGTTGCCAATGGTTCTTGTACTTGTTGTTGCCACCTGTTGAGTATTGTAGTTGATTTTATGTTATTATCTGATATATATTGCTTTCTATTTTGAGTTGGCCGATGATACCTACTCAGTACTTGTGCCTTGTACCGACCCCTACTTGTATATTTCCCTCTTTGTTATTTGTGGAGTGCAGCAAACGTGCCATCGACTTCGACTCAACCGCAACTCTAGCCAGACTTCAACATAATCAGATTTCAGGGTGAGCTATTGTTCCTAGATCGGACTGGATTCTTTCTTTCACGTCTTGATGTCTTGAAGTTCGGACATGGACCATCTCTTTTACTTATTTTAGCTTCTTAGATATTCTTAGATTTAGTAATTTGAGGATAGATGTTCTTGTGATGATGACTTCCAGGTTTTGGGGATAGTAATTGATAAACTTTAGAAGTTATTTAATTGATTTCGTTAATGAGTTTTAAGTCTTCCGCATTATATTCTGTTTATTATGGTTGAAATGTTGGGTTTAGATTGGTTGGTTCGCTCACATAATAGGATAAGTGTGGGTGCCACTCACAGCTTGTTTTGGATCGTGACATAAAGACAGCTATATTTTTTTTGGTCATACATGGAAATCAAGTAGTGGTTCCCACCAAAGATTTTATATTAGCCATAGGTCCACTGAGATTATACTGGAGATGACTTGATGGATCATTTGATTTTGACAATTAAATTATTTTGACATAATTACATCTTTCTTTATATTTAAGATATCTGTATTAAAAACACACTTAAATTATATTTTATTTTTTGAGTTTCATATCTATATTATCAGTTTTTACTTCAAAAAATATAAATTTCTCTTTTATACCATTCACATCATAGTGTATGTAATTCACTCTCTCTTTTATTTTAAAGAATTTCAACATCACACTTCACATGGACAAAACATTCAACCTTGAAAAAATTTAAATAAATTATTAATATTAGTTAAAATTTAAAATTATTATCAAAAAAAATAATAATTTCTTTATAAAATAAAATGTAAAATATTTTTCTTTGCCTACGCCATCACTTCCTCTCAGCCCTATCCCCACTCCCACCATTTTATAACTTTTTTTAAAAAAATAAAATTACAAAAGCATTTAATTTTTTTTACTTCATCTCATCCTCCTGCTCCTGCTCAAATTCTAATTCAAATATTATTTTACTATTTTCAATTAAAAATAAACCTAACCCTTCACTTACAAATTTTTTTCTAAGTTGTTTAGATATATACATTTTACTTGCTGCCACAGAATTTTTATAGTTTTTTTTTTAGTTATTTGTATTATATTCGATACACTACTAGAATTTTTTTCTAAAAAATATGTAGGTGCATATCTAACACAAAATAAGAAAAGCGTAAATAAGAAAATAAAAAGTAGAAGTCGAAGGTTAAATAGGATGAGGTAGTATTTTTATTTTTTTAAAAAAATAAAATAATATCATTTTTTTCGGGGGGGGGGGGGGGAGACGGAATACGTGGAGGAGGTGGTGAAGTGGAATAAGAAAAATAATTTAATTTTTTATACGGATAATAATACTTTAATCTTTAATTTTTAATCAATATCAATAGTTTATTATTTAATTTTTGTCAAGTTGAAATATTTTATGTATGTGGAATGCTTGTGTCAAGGTTTTTTTAAATAAAAGAGTGAGTGCATTACACACATCACCGAGGTGTGTTATTCAAACTAAAAAGTGATAATTTAGGTATGAAACTCACACTTTCAATAGTTTAAGTATGAAACTTAAAAAAAATGGATAGTTAAAATGTGTTTTTGACATTTATTTCTTTATTTTACTTCGACACACTTTTTTGAAAATTGAGTATGGCTACTATTACATACTTTAAATAATTACTTAATGATAAGAATATTATTAGAAAAAAATAAAAAAGATAATATAATCAGTTCTTAGCAGCAATTAATAAATAATAATAACTTAATTGCCGCTAAAATATATAGAGGGAAACTTACATAAATATATTATAATAAAAAAATATTTACCATTTATAGCAATAATATTTTTTTCACTTGACCACTTTTAATTCATTTGTAATACAAGTTTAATACATATTACAAAGAACAATTTACTATTCACATATAATACAAGTTTTAATGATGGATAATACATTTATCACACATTTTAATACACTTATAATACGATGCGATAATTTTTTACCAAACAAACATAATACATTTAAAAAAACAATTATAATTCAAATATATTGCATACATGATTCACTTTTAATACATATTATAGATTTATCACAATATTGCTATAAATGGTAATAAACAAAAAGTATGCTGAAATCAGTAATTATTTTTTAAAATGTATTAATTTATGTAATTTTTTCATATATATATTTTCAAGGGTAATTATAACACTCTAACCTATAGCGACATTGATCTAATACCAATTAATTAATATCGAGAAGAACTTTAATCCTCTAATTTATTTATGTACATATTATTATCGTTAAAAACTATTTTTATGGTATATTGATATATATAAATGTCCCCTCCTTTTTCCTCTAAAGCTCTCTTTTAGTCAATCGAACTTTTGTTGTAAATTTCTAAATGGATCCCTTTTGAAAGACTCAATAATTTGACGCATATATAGATATAGTGAGTGTGGGGGTTGGGGTAGGTATCTTTGTGTTGACCTTTCTTTGAACCAGAATCGAGAAAAGGATCTAGAGTTTAATTAAGGGATTCATTTGAATTTTTTTGATAAAAAATTATACAAAGTATAAAATAAAAGTTATTAAGATATGATGCTGACTCGAACCCAAAATCTCTGATTGAAAATGTCAAACAATTGATAATTTATGTTAGGTTCTTTAACATTTCAAGATTTAATACCTCAAGAAAATGTAAGCTTATATTATTATGACTCAGGAATATTGGGTTACATATTGAATATACCAAAACCATTAATATTATGTAACAAAAAATATACGGTATTGATTATGGTCAGAAATTTCCAGATAAAGCGAGATTCACTGTAAAAAAAATAATATTTACATATGCAAAAAAGGAAAATATTTATGTTGTTAAGTGATGTATCACTGCAAAAAAGAACAAAAAAATTTACTGCCTTCAAGTTTGAAGCAAGTTAGGATCTACCTAGAAAGTGGAGATTATATATATATATATATATATATATATATATATATATACACACCATTCAATTTCAATTTGCTAAGGTTTTTATTTGATTTTTCACCTGATATTTCGTATTCAAGCTCTAAGAAGGAAAAAAACTTATAAAAAGCACCCCCCCTCTCCCCTCCCTCCTTAATGAATGGAATTTAATCGAGATTTAAAAAACAAATATATATATATATCGACCCTTAAGCGAGAAATAAGAAATAAATATATGTTTATTTATAGAGGAATTTCATGAGTGATAAAACTGGTGGAGGATATAATTTACGCTCATCGACTTTAATGATGCCATCAATTATTGATTAAAATATTGCACAATGATTCAGATATTTTGTCCCATCTCTTCTAGACTTTTATAAAAGGTGCTCTGACTCTTATATAGCTATACGAATCATGAATAGATTTCTGCAATTCAACTAATTATTTGATTCTCATTATATGATTTTATACCTCTCTAAATGAGGTTATTATATCCTCCTTTTTTTATATTTTCATTCGATATTCAATATTCATCCATTTTTTTTTATATATTTTCATTTGATATTCAATATTTATTTTTGACATGTACAATTTTAAACCACTAATAATTTATGATGTTCATAAGCAAAAGGCTAACAAGTGCACGTCTAATTAAATATGTTTAATCAGATTTCATGATACAAAAGATATCATAAATATACATGAGATCACTATAGGTTATCAAATGAAATAAATGATCAATTAATTCTTCAAGTATTGCATGCATGCAGAAACAGTGCTCAGATGGCAGAAAACCTATTGAATTCATAAATAATTACTCTTTCTGTTTTATAAAGAATAACCTGATTTAACTTGATATGGAGTTTAAATGTATAAAGAAGATTTTTAAATTTTGTGGTCCTAAATTAAAGTTAAGTCAAATGTATAAATTTGTCCTTTGATCTTGTGGCCTTAAACATGTCATTGCGAAGCTAAAATTAAAATGTTACAAAAAAAAATCATTCTTTTTAAAACATACTAAAAAATATGAGATTATTTTTTTTAAACAGAGGGAGTATAATATGTTAAAATAGTATGTAGCTGATATACATTAATTTATTTTATTTTATGCTAATGATTATGATTCAGGAATAATATGCTAACATATTTATACCAAAAACATTAATATTATGTAAACTGAAATCTACAGTAATAATATTTATGTTCAGAAATTTCCAGATAAAGCAAGATTCACTGTATAATAGTTTATATAGCCCCACTGCAAAAAGAACGACAAAATTTACTGTTATTTAATGGGATTGTTGGGTCGAATTCAAATTAGTTAGGGTTCGAAATATTAATTAGTTGGAGATAATATTTCATTTACTTTCAATGATTATTTGCAACAAATTTTATAGAGTGACAGAAAAAGAAATTACAATCATAAATAAAATATGAAAAAATATAATTTATCTCATAAAAGGATCGTTAATTACGTATTTTTCTAACTTGAATCATTTTGGACTTATTTTTATAATTTGAGGGTCGTTAATTGTGTATTTCTCAATTTGTCATGGTTTAACTTGATTTTCATAATTTGTGGGCCGTTAGTAGCGTATTTTTTAAATTAAGATGATTTGGATTTGATCTCTTTATGAATATTCCATGAATTTATGGTGCAATTTTTGAGATTTCGATCCCTTTATAGAATTTTTGAGATGCCTTTCAAGGGAAGATAATACCTTTTATATAGACATGTACTAGGGTTTAGGATTGAATAACCTCCAAGAATCCTTAGTAAAATTAAACACACCTTGAAAAGTTCCAATTCAAATTGAACAAGTTCTGTAGACTGTGTAGTCTTATAAAATTTCAATGTCTACAATGTGAAAGTCATAGCCCTTTAGTTACTTAATTAGGGAATTGGTTCTCTCTCTCTCTCTCCCTCCCTCTCTCTCTCCCTCTCTATCTATCTATCTATCTATCTATCTATATCTATATCTATAAATATATGAGGTGTCAAATGGACGGGTTGGGTTGAAACTATTATTATTAAAATGGGTTGAAATAGAAATTGGATTGGGTCTTGATCTGCCCAAGTTTACGTTGGGCTCAAATGGGCTAAAAACGGGTTGGATCTTGACCCATCCAATTCGACCCGATTAATCTCAATAATTTTAATAAACTGATATTTAACTTTTATAATCACAATGTGAATTTCAACTCAAGTTTTTTTTTTATAAAAAAGTAACAAATTGATAGATAAATTCTAAAAGATGTTAAACATATAATAATTCATACATTTAATATAGGAACATAACTTAGTAAAGAATTTTAAAACTGGAGATTGAATTAAACTCAATTGAGAATGCTCCTAAAACGGGTTAGGGTTGAATGAGTTTATATTGAACCCAATTCAAATTATTTTGAGCTCAACCCTTGAAATTTTGGACAGATTATCTATGTTTGGGTTCATTTTTAACATCCCTAATATATAATATATAAAACAGAAATTGTGAGATGTTTTTTATAGCAATAATTAGATAGATTTAAATGGTAATATATATTCTTCTAATCCTGATTAAGATATTTGATTAATTAAAAATATGCACCATTGATATTTAAATAATACAAGTATCATACATCTAAGTAGGAACTTGGAGAAAATGGAGAGAAGAGAAATAGAGAGGAGCCGAATTCAAAAATTATGTACTTAACAATTTTAATCATTAACGCAGTCATTGATTTTTCATTCTATACGTGAGATTTCTACAACACATACTCATGTATTAATCGATGATAAAGGAAACCATATGATTGGTAAAACTGATAAAGGACATATATATTAAACTTTACTATCATCGATCTTACATCGATCATATCACTAGTAATTTGATCAAGACATTTCATAATTAATAGAGTGATAACAACACAAATTTATATATTTACATAAACCATTGATAATTAGACAACCAATATTTTTTTTTTTTTAATTTAGGGCATTGATCACAACTCACAAGTACACATATTAATTGAAAACTAAACGTATTTAATTCGATATAGATATCACATACAAAATCAGAAAATACTGGGCAAGCACGTGAACCAATATCTAAATTGCAGAAAACCTATTAAATTCATAACTAATTATAACAATGAATATTAATTAATTACAATAACTTGTTGCCTGCTTAATTCAATATAGTGTATTTTCTATATAGTCTCATATAAAAAAATATTTGGTACCATGTAAAATAATTTTCTTAAAAAAAAGAAGTTATTTTTGAGAAAAAAATTAGGTAAATCTTTTCATTTTCATATCATTGTTCCAACAACCACTTAACTTAGGCTTATGACATTTAATTCTGAAAAAAATCATGAAAACATTTATTACTCAATGTACGCTTATAGTATTATTTTGTGATATTAACTTTCTAAAAATCAGGAATTATTTTTAGTTGGCTAGAGAAATATTAAGTAAATAAATATAAAATTTTCGAATTAAAGGACAAATAGGTTTAGGTATTTGTACTATACGACATCAATATTTAGGACCAAATGCCTAAGAAGGTTAGGTAGCTTTAATTTTCCCCGTTTATGATAAGATGGATAAGATTTATCAATTTTTAATTATTAGATGCCCGAATATGAATTTTGAGAATGAGAAATTTTGAATAAGGAACGTTTCCTTTTTAAATCGCCTAACGCGACATAAAATTAAATATTAATCATATCGGATTCATTCTTCTTTACTAAGGGGCCTTAAATACGAGTCTCGAGAAGAAGAAAAATTCTTTTAAACAAATCTTGCTAATCAACCTTATATATATGATGACAAATTAAATAATTGAGGAAATGAATATCGAATGATTTTAGGTTACAAAAAATATTAAGGAATCTTTTGGTAGAGCGTATTAACAATAATGCATGCATCAACTCTGTGTTTAATAGTAATTTATTTGATACACTTTTTAATTCTATAGATTAATTATATACTCTATATAATGTATTAAGGTGTGTATTACTGAAATCATAGATTTCTAGGTATTACTTATGCAAAGGTATTTGATGCATGCATTAGCATTGTTAAAAATCTCATTGCCCCTCAAAAACTGTTTTACATCTTTTCTACCACAATTGTGAAGGCCATCTTTGTAAATAAATATTTTTATATAATGCATGTTAATTTTAATACATCAAATAAAATAATGAATAAAAAATAATTTATGTATAATTAATGCAAGCATTACTAATACCTTCTATTTAGTATTACTTGTATTTGCCCAACACAACAACCTTAGATTCTTAGAGCATGTCTAATTAAAATTAGCTTATTTTAGAAGTACTTTTGAAAAATGTTTTTTTTTAAAAATGCTTTTAAAAAATAATAATTTATGTTTGACTGATTTATTTGAGAAGTACTTTTCATAAGCAAACTGTCTTTGACAAATATTTTTGAAAAGTGCTTTTGAAAGTCAAATTACAAAAATATAACTATTAATGTACTTTTAATATTAAAACTATTTTATCGAGAATAACTATTTTAAAAATCTATTACTAAAAGATTACTTACAATTTTTTTATTAAATTGAAATGAATATTTTTAAATTTTTGATCAATATTATAGATTTTTTAAGAGACTTAATCTTTAATTGTTATTTTTTTCATTTTTCTAATCTTGCAAAAATATTGTTAATACTTTTTTTCTAATTATGCAAATAATACATTAATAATATATAACATATAAACATAAATAAATTATAAAATTTATTATATAAGCATAATTTAAAAAGATTCTTAAATGAATTTGACCAATGCAAAGTAATTAAAAGAAAGATATATTTGTAAGTATATGTTTAGATGAAAAGGATGTTTTCGTATCGAGAGAACTAATTTTCTGTTTATGATTCTGCCTTTTTTTAAAAAAAAAACAATAGAAGTTTTTAGCTTCTTTTCAATAACAAGAAAAAAAAATTGTTTTTGCTTTTATTTAAAACTATTTTTACTAGTTTGCCAAATGTTTTATTTTTTAACAAAAATATTTTTGTAAAAACATAAATATTTTTAATCCTCCAACAATAATATCGACCAGACTCTTAAATTAATAATGGTTTAAATTGTGACAACTTTAATTGCACACATTCCAACATATTAATAACTTAGCTAAGACAGAAAGAAGTAGAACCACTTATGCCAACAACTTGTTAAAAAGAACCAATTTTTTTCAAACAAAAATTAAAGCAACCACCTTAAAATGGGACCATAAAATAAATAGAGACATTAATAACTAGGGTTATTCATGGTTATTGTTAAAAGAAATTAAATTAAATTATAATTTGAATTGAATCGATTAAAAATATATTTGATTTTGATTTTGATTTTACTAAAAAAATTAATCGTAAAAATGATTGAATCAAAATATAAATTTTATAATTATTTATATATAATTCATAAATAAAATATAAATATTTTGTTAAATATCAATCAATTTAAGTCTAACTTTATCATTTTCTCAAGTCAAACACTTCACTTTTAAATCAACTATTACAATCCTTAGTCCAAGTCCATCAAAATCCATTACTTCAGTCTTTACTTAACCCTACCTCACATAGAATAATCACATTTTCTCTTACTTGATTCAACTTTGTTCGTGTAACAATAATTCTGTAACGACCTGTTTAGTCAGTTCGAGTAGTAAAACTATTTTTGATAAAAACTGACTGGGTCAACGGATCACACGACGGACCGTCATGGTCACGACGGACCGTCATGGTCACGACGGACCATCATGGTCACGACGGACCGTCATGGACTCCGTCATCCCACACTTGTGTAAATTCTTCTGTTGCTCTCCTCATTGCCCTCGACGACAGGTAGGACGAACCGTCATATGCACAACGTTCCGTCGAGAGTTTCCGTTCCAAAACACTTCAACTCAAAAATCTGGGTACTGGGATCAACTCTCTGAACTTCGCGACGAAATTGCAGCACGGACCGTCGAAGATACGACGGACCGTCACAAACCTCTTTACTGAATTTGAGTCTCTGAACTTTGTGACGGATCTGCAGGACGGTCCGTCATAGATACGACGGACCGTCACGAGTTGCATAACCTTGACTGGGTCGGATTTCTGCTAAACGTTTTAAAGGTGTGTTTTGGACCATTCATGACAAACTTTATGAAATTAGTGGGGTAAGTTTAATAATTTATTTACTTGGGGGTTAAAGGAGATAACCTTGAAATAAATAATGGGTTATTTTTGTCATAATGAATTATATGATAACTAGGGTAAAAGAAAAAGAATTTGGAGAGGAAAAATAAAAAGAACAGAGAGAGGGAGAACGAGCGAGAAAAGGGAGAAGCGAAGAGGAAAGCAAAGGCATTGGGAAGTAGCTTGTTTGATCACGATTCTTCGGTGGAGGTACGTTATGGTTTGTTTCTATCTGATAGATAAACTCAAAATAGCGATCGATATGTGTTGGGTAGTATTGTAAAGTCTTCTATATGCTTGATTGTGTGTTTGTATGTTGTGATTGTGGTAATCTTTAAACTGAGCCCTCTCCATTAAGATGATGCCTTGACATAAAGAAGGCTTGATGAACTAAAGTAATGAGATAAATGGATCGGGTGTCACGTTCCGACACGTAGAATTAGGGGATCGGAGTGTCACGTTCCGACACGTAGTATTAAGGGATCGGGTGTCACTTTCCGACATGTAGCATTAAGGGATCGGGTGTCACGTTCCGACACGTAGAATTAGGGGATCGGAGTGTCACGTGCCGACATGATAATAATGAAGAGAAGTAATTTTTGAATTATGTTAATATACTCAATTCGAAGAACCTTTTTCCCCAAATGAATATGGTGTGGAGGTTTGAGTCCTCAAGGGTATGCTTGGTGTTGTTGCCAATGGTTATTGTACTTGTTGATTGTCACCTGTTAAGTACTATGATTGATTTTATATTATTATTCAATATATATTGCTTTCTATTCTGAGTTGGCAGATGATACCTACTCAGTACTTGTTCCTTGTACTGACCCCTACTTGCATTTTCTTCTTTGTTATTTTGTGGAGTGCAGCAAGTGTGCCATCGACTTCGACTCGCCCTTAACTCTAGCCAGTCTCCAGCATATCAGAATTCAGGGTGAGCTATTGTTCCTAGCTCGTGCTGGATTCTCTCCTTCGCGTCTTGATGTCTTGAAGTTCGGACATGGACCATCCTTTTACTTATTTTATCTTCTTAATACTCTTAGATTTAGAAATTTGAGGATAGATGTTCTTGATGTGATGACTTCCAGATTTTGGGAATAATAAGTATTGAGTTTTAGAAGTTATTTAATTGATTTTCGTTAATGAGTTTTGAGTCTTACGCATTATATTTTGTTCACTATGGTTGAAATATTGGTAGATGTTGGGGTTTAGATTTGTTGGTTCGCTCACATAGGAGGATAAGTGTGGGTGCCACTCGCGGCTCGTTTTGGGTCGTGACAAATTCTAGCATTGCTTGATTGTTTAATTGAACTGACAATAGTTTTCTTGTAGATTGTTCATCTATTAGGTATTTGTATCTATCGAGATACATATGTTCTCAAAAATTTTATTACTTTCGAATCGGGAAAAAAACTAAACTAAACTAAACTAAATCACAATAACCAAATCAAATGTTATTTTTTTCATTTGGATTGATTTTACAAATTTAAAAAAATTTGATTAAATAGGTTTGGTTTTGATTTTATCAATAACTGATTCAAATCGAACCGCGAACACCCCTATTAATAAATATATATATTTTTTTAAAATCTCAATATGGGGAAACCTTTTTTAATCAAAAAATATAGGAAAAGTTTCACATATATCTACTCAAAATAACTTAATCGAGAATGGAAGAGGGAGGAGAGAGGGAAATAATTTTTATGATTTGCATCTCATTTGTATAATTCGTGTATTTGTATAATTGAGTAATACAAAATATGAAATTATACAAGTACGATAAAATACAAAATAACGAAGTGATCAAACATATACATATGAACTTTAAGTAGTTATACAAATCATAATATACAAATTACATTATATAAATTATGTTATACAAAATTCAGAAACTACACCTTTATAGAAATTTTAAAAAGTTAAACAACAAAAAGATTGAATATATATGGTGATAAAACTCATGAAAAGCATAAATAAATCATCGTCATATACAAAAACAACCCGTCGTATACAAATATAAATCAAACAAAGAATTGTTAGTTCTAAATTATACAAATATAATGAATTACACATACATGATTTATTATATAAACTCAAACTCAACTTACATAATTGATAGTTAATATTAATCGCGAATGATAATTGTAGCAAATTATAACTATAATAACTGATTATATAGTATAAATTCACTTAACCGCATAATTTTTCAAAAATTTATAAAAAAATCACTCATTTTTCTTATGCAAGATATACTAAATTTACTCAACCGCATAATTTTCTCAAAAATATTCTAATTTTCCACTAACTAAAATTAGGATGAATCTTTACAAACTTACCCAATTGAGGTTTTTAAAACTTTTAAGATATGTGAGAGTTTCTTGGAGGCTACTTCGAGGCAAATCCTAGCTCACACAATTAAAAAGAGTAAATATTTTATTTATTGAGGATAGATAAAAGGAGTCATAAAATCATAGAATATTCATAAAAATCAAGTCAATATATTAAATATTGTGTTTCTCAATGTTAAAGTAATCGGGAGTCAATAATTAAAAAGTATAACATAGGTATCAAATTTATTCTACATTCGAAAAATATACTGCTAATGATGACCCTCAAATCATTAAAATAAAACTAGAGAGGAATCAATTAAATACGTAAAATTATACTCACAATCTTGATTAAAAAAATCACTAGCTACTTCTTTGACAATTTACTAAATTTAAGATGAAACTCTACAAACAAACCTAATTCAGGTTCTTAATACCTTAAGATACATTAGAGTTTTTTTTATAGGTTACTTCACGCTAGAATCTAGTTCACACATATTTTTTTTAAAAGTACATATGTTTTAAATGACGCATCAAATAGATTTCATAAACTCATGATATATTACTAAAATCATGTCATTATATTAAATATTTTTTTTGTTTCAATGTTAAAGTGATTGAGAGACAATAACTAAAATTGTTACAATTCGTACCATTCTGACTGACACACATTCTAATCCTCCAATGAGAGAATCATTAATACTACTTAATTAATACGAAATGAAGCATGTAAAGATATAGAAGCAAGTTTAAATACTTATGAAAATATAGGGAGTTCCCATAAACTCCAACAGAAGTCTAACAACCAAACTAATATTGCGGAAATAACGCCTAGAACCTGAAAGTCAATGTACCAAAACTTTAAAAATGAACCAAAAGCCTAACACTATGTTTGAATCATTGTTATCTATTGTATTGTATTGTATCGTTATTATACCTACAATGTTTGTTTTAATTGTTAATTAAAATGTATTGTACTGTATTGTTAAATTTTGTTGTTACATAACAATGAAACCCCTTATTTTATGGAACAACCAATTTGTGTGTTCCAATTGTTACTTAATTTCTTTTTACAATTATATCTTTACATAATATTTTAAATGGAAAAGGGTCTAAAATACCCTTGAAGCATTGAAAATGGTACAAAATTACCCTTCATCCACCTATTGGCTCCAAAATGCCCTTTTCATCCACCTATAGGCTCCAAAATACCCTTGTCATCCACCTTTGAGTTCAAATTGACCAATTATTTAATAATTTTAAATTTAAACTATTTAAATATTTTTAAAATACTTGATGTTCAACTATTGGTTATAATTTAATTTATTTATATTATCTATAAACCAACCCACCCATTACTAACTAAACCCCACCCAATTAATAATCCAACTATAATATCAAAATCGTCATAAACACTACTACAACACGATGAAATTATAGATTAATGAAAATGAAATCCAAAATTATTCGAGTTCGAATCGAAGCCCCAATTAAATTTATGTTGAGCCGCTTATTTAGGAGGACACTTTCAATTTGTTTCTCCTTCAAGATTGAATTAGAAATTTTTTATTAAAGGTAAAGAAGTGATACACCCCGAATTAATTCATGCACTTTTAAAAATATAATTTTATAAATATTAATGATTTTTTTAAAAACTTTTAATATATTAATTTGAAAAAAAATTACCTATTAAGTAACATCACATAATTGAGACGTAAGAATAATTAAGATGAACATAGTGAGACTTTTAAGTTTATTGATAATTTTTATTTAGACACTTGAATGTATGATAATTTACTCCTATAGATATTTTCGTCTCAAATTTTTAAAAACACTCAATTGGCAGTAGTTTTTCTCTTGTTGCATTAATAATGTGAGTGATTTATTAAGGAAAAATAACTTAAATACACAACTATAAGTTTAGTATTCTCTAATTTTCCCTTCTTTTTTTTGAATATTACATAATTCCCTTTTTTTTAATTTTAGTAGAAGTTTAGAGATACATAGTCTTCTCTCTCCTATAACACACACTTCCCCATATCATGCCTATTTTTTCTCCACTAAAACACTCAATCTTCTGAATCACTTTTTGAATTTTGAATTATTAATTTTAATTAAAAATGATTCACAATATTTAATATGAAATTTTGAATTTTAAAATTCAAAAAATTTGAAATTTCTGAAAATTGGATGCTTGTGCTCATGTGGTGCTTGGAAAAGACGTTCTCTCTCTCTCTCAATAAAGCCTGGATTTGATTGTGCCTTTGCCATGGGATTAGTACTTGTGCTTGATCAAATCCAAGTTGATGATTTTGCTGAAAATCGAGTCGATGCCGACCCAATTATCACAGACGATCCCAATTTTTCTTCTTAATTTTTCTCTATGAAAGAGTTTTAAATTGTATATATTTGTTTATAGTTTTGAACTCTTTGAAAAATCAATTTGTTCCTTTTTGTCATTAATGTTAAAAAAAGAATCCTACTTATTGAATCTGAAATTATTCCCAATTTTTAGCATATGGAGAGTAATATACACTATAGTGGCGAAAGACAAATTTAATAGTTTCGACTTGTAAAATTTTGCAATTGAAATAAATCTTGTGTTTTGTTATATATGTAATATTTTATAAGTTATAACATTGTTGTGTTGTATTTGGGACAATAGTGATGTATTTTCTTTTCATTGCTAATCTTCGCCGAATAATTTTGTTCATCCAATTTTGAAATTTTGAATTTCAAAATTCAAAAAATTTGAAATTTCAAAAAACTGGACAATTTCTCTCCCGTTCTTATTGTTCTTCTTACTCCATCACGTCTTCAGTTTTTCTTACTCCATCATCGTCTTTCTTCTTCTTAACCCAACATCTGTTATTGGTTTCTTCTTTTTCTTATTACTCCATTATTAGTTCTTCTTTTCTTCCTTTTTTTGTTTTGGTTAATTGTTCTATTACATCATAGTAATGGATCCGTTAATCAATAGAAGGATATATGATTCCGACGATGAAAATTGGAAAGAAAATAGAAAAAAGTCTTTGCATGATCCTATGAATCTTCAGAAGGATTCAAACAAAGACTCTGGCGAAACATCAAAATCAAAGTTTATCAAAATACAACAAAAAAAGAAAAAAGAAGCAGCAAACATTGTTGTCAGGCCTACATTGTTTTGGGTTTGTATTTTTATACTTATTTTAAAATTGTTGTTGAAATTAGTAAAAATTTTAAGGAATCCAATATGTATCAAAAAATTATGAAAATTATTATCATGTATCAGACAATAGGTTTAATACATAAGTACTAAGTGGATTATAATGTTTAGTCTATGATTTGATACATGAATTAGATGTGTATCATATGATTTTCTATGTATCAAGGGTTTTTGAAATTTTTTATCATGTATCAGTGATTAATTTCAATAACTGCGCCATCAAGTGTGCTTGCTGATACATTTTGAATCCATCAAGTGTGTATAGTGTATTAGATGATGCATTGATACATTTTGAATCCATCAAGTGTGCTTGCTGATACATTTTGAATCAGTGTGTATAGTGTTTTAGACGATGCATTGACACATGAATTTGTTGTGTATCATAATGTTTTCTATGTATCATGCGGTTTTGAAAATTGTATTGAAAATAGATGATATAATCTTTGATTTTCAAAATTTGAAATTTATTCAATTACGTGCTAATTTAATGTTGATTAATGATCTGTTACCGTAAATTAAGCTATTTTAGTTAACAAGTTTAAATGTACCGTTTTTTCCCTATTTTTTTCTTAACAGTTTAAATTTACCATGTATCATTTACCATGTATCACTAGAGTCTAAAGTATCACGGCACAAAAATTTTAAGGGATTTTAGTAAATACTAAATTTGTCGGGACAGAGTGTAATTATTGAATTACACTATAAGATTCCTTAAATTTTTACATTTATTAATTTGGAGAGTTTAATTAGTAATGGATGGGTAATGAATTGATTTACAAATTATACTAATAAGTTAAATTAAAACAAATAGTTGAGCTCCACGTATTTAAAAAAAAAGATTTAAATAGTTTAAATATAAAATCGTTAAATAAGTGGTAAATTTTGAACCAAAAGGTGGATGACAAAGGTATTTTGGACCCAATAGGTGGGTGGGAAGGGTATTTTGGAGCCAGTAGGTGGATGGAGGGTAATTTTGTACCATTTCGAATACTTTGAGGGTATTTTAGACCCTTTTCCGTATTTTAAAATACAATTTCACCCTTTACCTTAATTATTTAAATCTAGTCAAACCTCCTACCCTAGAATAATTAAGGACATTTTAATAAACTTATAAAGGACAATACAGTATGACATGATCAAACCAAACAACTAAAATGTTATTAAACAACAACAAACAATACAGTCTACTCAAACATTGTATCTACCATACAATACATTAAAATAGATTAAAATACAATACAATACATTATGAAACAATGGTTAACAATGATCCAAACAAAGTATAAAGGAAAATTGATGCAACCCAACTAAACATCAGAATATCTAATGAACTAGTCTAAGTCCGAATGAGATAGATCAAATAGAAAAAGAACTCATGACAGTCTAAAAGAACTGGCTCACCCTTGATTTCGATTGGTCACTGATCTACTAAGTGAGGTTTGTCAATAGCCGCCTGAAGGTGCCCTGTACTCAACAAAGAAAGAGCAAGTGTAGTATCAGTGCACAACCACAGTGTACTGATAGGATCACGTGACTATCCCACTAAGTGCAACATACATAATTTAATACAACATAATAGTAACATGCATATATACACTGCACATATACAATATCATCTCCATTTACGAACAACGTGCAATTTCATATTTCTCAAGATACACAATTATGTCAAGTCATTAATTCTCTCACGGAACTCAAATTCAAACTGTTAACATACCAAAATATGATACCCGATCCAATTTTTATGTCGAAACGTGACAATCGATCGAAGTTAGTGTGTCGGAACACAACAATCGATCCATTCAACAAGGCACAATCACATGAACAAGTATATTCTCAAATCATACGATTAAGTCATGATTCATGGTATTCACATTCATCTATCTCATTTACAACTAGTGTGATCGATAATGCAACATTAGCATACATACACATATTATAATGAAGCAAGAACAAAAATATATCACAACTATCATCTACCTCGAAACAAGCTTGAATTCCCTAAGAAAGTTGATTCTTCTCTTTCCGGATTTGTTCTGCTTGTTCTTGGTCTACAAACAATTAACTTTTACACAAAAATCAATAAACAATAACTGATTACCCGAATTGCCAACAATTCTATCAACCCTATATCAAACCCTTGATCCTCATACTCCCTTTAGGGATATTTACACCATAAATTCTAGATCACCTCCCCCCAGTCGATAATTAACCACCATATTACGTTCTACGGATCGAAAAACGGATTTGGAGAGCGAAAATCTTAACTTTCGCCTCAAGTATGGTGAAAAATTGTCAAGAGAACACATGGGCATTCTTTAGCTCTCAAGTTTGTAAACTGCATAACCAAGCATATTTTGGGTTTGCGGAAAAAATTTATCGTAGCGGCTTGCACGGAACTAGTGATCAAATTTAATAATTTCAAGACCCCCATTTCACAACACACGTTCAACCAATGACAGTCAGAAACTATTCATTCACGCTAAGATCGACTTCGGGAGTTCTATTCACCGGAATTCAATTTCGTAAAGTCGTAAGTGTTCTTTAACGTATTTACTGTTTACTCATGTGATCAAATTCATAATTATATCCACCCGATTGTTACAAGATTTCCTAGACTTTAATGACTCTGATTTCGTCCAAATCTACATTTGGTTGGAAAATTTCAAGTTATTACAAAAAAGTTTTCTGACCCAAAAAGTTTTCCCATTGACTTTTCTATATAAAAAGAACCGACCGTTACAAAAATACAAAATAAGTGTATTCAAATCTATCGTATGTTCGAGAAATACACAACTACTAATAATTTTTAAATAATTAAAAAACAATTAACAAAAATATATATTTAATTATACTCACAGTCTTAATAAATAAAATCATTGGCTACTACTTTGACAATTTACTAACGTTTAAACAATATACTCAAATTACTGTAAATTAGACCACTAAACAGTTAAACTCAAAATGAGGCTATATACTTCGATAATTTTGATATTTTCTTTAATTGGTAATTTACTTGAAGTTTTTGCATAGTTATATCAGTGTTGCCATTAATTAATACCAATTTTTTTTTAATCATAATTTACTAATTTCTCCTATCATTTGAAATTATTGGATTTAATAATTTCATATCAAATTTCAAATCAGATATACGTGAATCACACTAGATATACATTTATATATATACATGCATCTGGTGTGATTCACATGTATCTAAAATACAAAATACGCGCGAGCGAGATATGAGAGTAGCGAGTGAAATGCGAGAGAGGCAAGCAAGATTTATGTATGTATCTCAAATACACATAATCCACTTTATATCTCAAACACTTTATTAGGCTTAAGTTATGAACATCTTGTTCATCTCTTTAAACACTGATTTCACGATTGAAAACTAACATTAAAAATACAGAATAAAGATGGAGAGTTGGATTTGAAAATATCGAAATAAAATTTGATGATTTACTATTTCAAGAAAAAAACTACAGTATAAAGATGGAGTACCACATAACTCATTTTTATTTGTTATAGTTTCATTTTTTAGAGTCAAACTATAAAAGAAAGTTGACTAACATTTTACTATTATTTTTTCATCATATTGATACGTAAAAAAATTCAATTTATAGTATTTTTGTATAATTTTTGAATATCTCTAAATTTTTTTGTTTAAAATATCTAATTAATATAATTTAATTTTAACTTTAACAATTAGTCAAATTAACTTTTGAAAAGTGTAATATGATAAATAAAAATGGACTATGAGAGTATTAATTATTAGACTAAATATAAGAGGAGGGGTAGGTCTGGTGTCCCAATATGCATGCACAATCAATTTAATGGTTTCATATTTTGAATTTAATTATCTTTCTAGCTAGACATAAAATATATATATTATCATTAATATATTTAATATCTACTTAGATACTATGCGTAATAATTGTCAATCGTTTCATTTAATATATTGGATTTGTGTACAAATATTTCTAATTAAGTACTATTTGATTTTTTGGAAAAGCTTACCAAAATTTATTTATTTTTCACAATAAATTTCAAGTTATATAAGTGAGGTTTTATTTTTTAATCTTCAATAGACTTGTCTTTACTCTTAGTTAACAAAATTAAAATAAGTGGAAATGAATTTATTGAAATACTAATTATTAACACTATAATTTCCTTGCATATAAACTAATTGAACTAAGATCGTTCCAACTTCCATAATTAGTCAACAAGATAAAACTTTAATAGACATTATCACTAAAAACTTTATAAATATATTTCGTATTTGAGAGATAGTTATTTAAAATCTTCAAATTTCCTAATTACTTTAACAAAGATAGACTAGCTAGTAATAAATATATGGAAAAACTATCTAAATATACATTTTCTTTTTATCATATTCTCTAATATTTCTTACCATTTGAAAAACTTACAACAAAATCCTACTAGATACATCACTTTACGTGTATCGATCATATATATATATATATATCACTTTGCACGATGTATCAGGATATACACAATGTATCTGGAACCTTGAGTGACATACTCGAAATCAAGATGTAAGCGATGTATTCGAAATCGGAACACAATGCATCAGAAGGTTTTGGAATGTATTTCGATTCCACCAAATTTAAGTGATTTTTGTAATTTGAAAAAGAATATATGATATAATTAGCTCTTAACACTATGAGATTTGTATAAAAAATTTTAAATATATTGATCGATCATTACATGTGTTTTTTGTTTTTCATCTGATATACAATATTCATTTAGAAATTCAATTAAATTTAAGATCGCATATAGAATCCATTAATAAAAGCGACAATTCTAACCAGATTTTTATTCATATTCAAAAGCTCGACTTCCAAATCTCGAACTCAAATATAAAGAGATCCAACATATAATTAGACATAACATATCAACAAAAACCAAGTGTAAATATATACAAGTTATACATACACTAGTTCCCCATCCCCACCCACCCCAGCCCACCAGCGTATACAAGTGATAAAATAAATATATATATATATATATATATATATATATATATATATATATATATATATATATATATATATATATATATATATATATATATATAAAAGAACACTTCATTTTTAAATTAAAATTTTTCGATACAAATTCTAATTATTTGAACTCATAATGAATATTGGATGGAAAATCAAATATGATTAGAGTTTTGAGAATATAGGTATAGAAGCGTTTTTACCTCTAAGAGGCCAAAATGAGATTTTCTATCATCAATCTAAATTAGACAAACTCTAAAATAAATATCAGAAAATATGGGCAGATCCAGCTCCACGGTTGGGAGTGTCACGACGCCCACAGGCCTCGATTAATACTTTATATATATATATATATATATATATATATATATATATATGTGTATGTATGAGTATAACAAATCGTATATATAATATATATGCCACCCAGTGAACCATACGTTGAATGGTGCCGTTGGCAAAGGGTGCATCTTTCAAGCAGGGCATCGAAGGTTTAAATCTCTATGAAAACACTATTCTTTTTTTTAGTTTCACTCCCCTCAATTAGTTCCTTTATTTACTACTTCGTTCTTATTTACTTATTTTTAATTAATACTAGTGTCCCGTGATATTTTATATTAATTATATATTAATAATAAATTTTGAACGTCACATAGGATATTAGTAAAAAATACTTAAATAGCCTTTTAAAAAAAAACTTTTAAAATGATGGATATTATTAAACCTTTTGAATGTAAAGGTTCTTTAAATTTTTTGTCTCACACTAAGTGGAGATAATTGGATTGAAACTATGATTTTTTCTCTCTCAATTATATGATATTAGATGATGTATACAAATTTGAATTTTAAGGTGAAAATCTCTTGTTTTCTCAAAGTTATAAAGAATAAGGTCTTTTATTCCTAAACAAACATAAAAAGAAACACTAGGTGTATATTTTTAATATTAGAATATTTATATTTAAAAAAACAGTACTAAAAATGTATATTTGATTGATATATTTATAAATATCGAAAAAATTAAATAATCCGAATTATAACTTAAAATAAAAAGTCGATTCGTTTACCATTTAGATGATATGGCACCCCTAACTTTTAAATTCTGAATTTGTCTCTCTCAGAAAATAATCAGAATAAGTTAATTAGTTATTTCATCACATCATATTCAAGAATTGGGAATATAGTTATTGGGTTTGAGCCCCTACGACTATCTAACCTACATCAAAATACATAAAAAAAGATAAATAAATTGTTTTTGACTTTCTGTATATATACAAGAAATTTGAACATACACTAACATGAACTGCGTGAGATCAATATAACAAATAAAAAAAAAATCCAAATTATTAGCGATAACAATAAATATGAATATTTATAATCTTTACTCTACAAAAATCTCGTTAAATGATTTAGCGATATTAAATATAATAATGTTAACTCAATCGTCATTAAGTATTTTTACGATAATAAATATTGTTGCTAAAAATATCTATGGCCACTAATTGTTTCTTTTGTTATAGTGAACGATTGAGATCCCTCTGACCTATATAACCAGACATCTTGAATTCGAGTCCCTAAAATTATTAAAAATAATATATGTTTGGATTGCGCCTCGTAAATTTAGTCCGACCCCAATACAAATATCGAACATACATACACTTCTCCCCTCTCTCTTGTTTCTCTCTCTTCAACAATATCATTAACACCATCACCTCTTTCTCTCCCGCCATTAAATGCTATTTGCATCTTCTATATGCACTCTACATTAACTCCTCTTTGTTTCACACATTTCTTCTTATCTCTCTATTTTCTTCCCTTTGTTTTTTCCTCCCATATTCTTATCTCCCTTTCTTTGTTCTTCCTTTTTCCCTCAAGAAATATTCTTCTTAAAATTCTATTCACACATTAAAAAAAAAAGTGGTTTTTTAGTTTACTACCAACTTTTTTTTTTTGGTTAAAAAGTTAGATCTAAACCCTAAAAACTTCAAGAGGGTTTTGTGTTCTTATAATACTTTCACTTGCAAGGCTTCAAAAATTGTGAGTATTATATACTTTCATGTTTTCTTCTTTCTTTCTTTTAATTTGAGAAATTACTAAGTTATATTTAGTTCAAAAAATTGCTCTAAATATGCTTTATAGTTTGTCCATACTTTTTTCTTCAAACCAAATAAATACTAAACATCATACATGTTCATAACTTGGACTTTTTTTTTTTGAAAGATGAATTAAAAGAAAATATTAAATGCATATCAAATTACAACTTTCAAATACACTTATCAAATTTATATATATGATTAATTTTTTTTTATGTCCAAACACTTATTTATCTTGACTACTAATTTTTTTTTTGTAGAACTAAAATTATGGCTAAAGTTGAAGTACTATATAGAAATATTCGTGGACGTTGTGTGAAGATAATAACATAAGTATGGGGGTGGGAAAGACATTTTTTTGACTTTGGGTCCTCAAGAGTGTCAACTTTCTTTCTCTATTTTTTTTCCTAAAAATTTATAATTTTCAGTCCTTTTTTTGGCATATCTAAACAGACATAATAGAGAGAGGGAAAAAAAAGTCTTTTTGTTTGACATATAGAAAACCAAAAGTCAAATTTTCCCATTTGTTTTTTTTTAAAAAAAAAAAAACTAACAAAATATAAAAAGGAGAAGTCTTTCTAGGGTTTCCTTGAGAGACTTGACTAACTCACCATATTCTTTTATGTTAATTAATCATATCTAGTATTCAGAGTTTATTTTCGAAATGAGATCCAGAACTTAAACATTATAAGTTTGTAATTAAAATGTTACAATTTTTTGTTTTGTTTTTGCAGGTAACAAAACCATAGCTTAGCAAGAAGGATATTATTATAAACACTTACAAGTGAAAAATGTTTGAGCCAAACATATTTGATAAGAGCAACCATCATCTATTCGACGACATATCCAAAATTTAGACGTTGTGAGTTCTGATATGCTACTTTAAGTTACACGTATCATAAAACTCGAAAAAAGGAACTCAAGTAGGTTTTGTCAATCTTCATTTATCCCAAGTTTTTTTAAAAAAAATTATAATCCACATTTATATAATGTATTTAATTAATTAATGTACTTACAATTTTATTTTTATTTTTATGACAGGTTACAAACTCATAGCTTATCAAGAAAAGGATATATATATATATATATGTATATTTTTTATATTTAGAAGTGAAAAATGTTTCAGCCAAATATGTTTGAGAGCCACCATCATTTACTTGATATGTCACATAAATCACCAGAAAATGATTTGGATTTACTTAGAGATAATGATGAATTTGAGAGCAAATCAATGGCAGATATTATGGAAAATAACCCTTGTGATGATGATCAAGAAGTTGATCCTAATCAACGTCCAAACAAAAAGAAACGTTATCATCGTCATACACAATTACAAATTCAAGAAATGGAATCGTAAGTACTCTTTTATACATATATAACTTTTATATATCGTCAGTTCAAAACTGTTTGAATATATAATTTTATTTTTTCAAATTTAAGCTAAATCTATATCCAAACACCTACTAATTTTTTTCTACTAGTAGATTGTTGTTGTATTTTATAGACAAATTGATTATGTAAAAAATTCTTTATACTTTTAGAATATTATCTAAACAAATATGAGATAATAGTACTTTGTTTGAATATTTTACAATAAAATAACAAGATATATTTTTCTAAATTTTTTTTCAGGTTTTTTAAAGAGTGCCCTCATCCAGATGATAAACAAAGAAAAGAATTAGGAAAAAGATTAGGGTTAGAGCCTTTGCAAGTGAAATTTTGGTTCCAAAACAAGCGTACTCAAATGAAGGTAAGATTATTTAACACTAACATTTATACTATTGTTTTTATTTATTTAATTTATTATCTATTTTGTTTTTGATTGATACGAAGATTACATGTATCGAACTTAAATGGAGATAATAGATGATGAAAATTTATATATATATATATATATATATATATTTCACCTCAACTTGTTTATGCCATTGAGGTATATACATTGCTATTCTTCTTGAATTGAATATATATATATATATATATATATATATATATATATATATATATTTCACCTCAACTTGTTTATACCATTGAGGTATATACATTGCTATTCTTCTTGAATTGAAGTGTGGAAGCAGTAATTAATACTTGGATTAGTGTTCCTTAGAGTGCGATTCTTTTTCAAATCTTGCGTGTAGGCAAAATTTTATGCACTCACACTTCTTTTTTTTCTAAAAAAGAAATAATCATAAAAATGGTGAATAAGTGAGTGGATATCTGGTGCATACATTAGGGTAGATTATATTTGTATCACACTGCCCAAGATTCTATGTGAACACACGATACTTTATACATTAGATTGTTCTTTTATTATTTTATATATTAAGCGGTCTAATTAACTTTTATTCAAATGTTATTTTGTAGGCGCAACATGAACGCCATGAGAACTCAGAATTGAGAGCTGAAAATGAGAAACTTCGCGCTGATAATATAAGGTATAAAGAAGCACTTGGAAATGCTACTTGCCCTAATTGTGGAGGCCCTGCTTCCATTGGGGAAATGTCATTCGATGAGCAACATTTGAGGATCGAGAACGCTCGTCTTAGAGAAGAGGTATCACAATATCACTAATCAAAAAATACAATACATGAATTAGTATATTCATGCATACACGAGTTCAACATTAAAACTTGATGGGTACTTTTAGTCGTATAACCTTACGTGTTTTGTGTTTCGTATATCAATCTGTCATTTTTATACGATTTTATGATTTTTTTTTTCCTTTCTTTTTAGATTGATAGAATATCAGGAATTGCTGCAAAATATGTTGGGAAGCCCATGCTTACATATCCTAATCTTCCTCCTACCAGCCCGACCCGTTCACTCGATATCGGTGTTGGTAGTTTTGGGCCTCAAACGGGCCTTGTTGGAGAAATGTACAGTGCTGGTGACCTTTTAAGGTCAGTTTCAGGCCCAATAGATGCTGATAAGCCCATGATCATTGAACTTGCTGTAGCAGCTATGGAAGAACTTGTAAGAATGGCCCAAACTGGAGAGCCCTTATGGATTACAGGCCCAGACCCAGGCCCAGGCCCAGATAGTTCTATCGAAACGCTATGTGAAGAGGAATATGTTCGGACTTTTCCTCGAGGCATTGGGCCTAAGCCTTTGGGCCTAACAACTGAAGCCTCACGAGAATCTGCTGTCGTTATTATGAATCACATCAATTTAGTCGAAATCCTAATGGACGTGGTACGACTCTTTTTTTTTTTGTTGGAGCTTTTTCGTATTATCTAGATTTTATTTCCGCCTTAAAAAAGACCATTTTAACCTTTGTCTTTTTTTATAATAATAATTCAATAATGTCTTATTTAGTACTAATTATTGTGTTTTATTGTAATTCAGAACCAATGGACAAATGTTTTTGCTGGACTAGTATCAAGAGCATTGACATTAGATGTCTTATCAACTGGAGTAGCTGGAAATTACAATGGAGCTTTACAAGTGGTATGATTAAAAATTCTACTACTTTTTTTCAAACATTATTCTCGAGTTTGACTTCTATATACTGACAGTATAAACGAATCGTAAAAAGTGTAACCGATAGCCTGAGAAATAAGACATGTTACCTGCTACAACAAATGTAACGTCTTTCTAATTGGCGTGTACTTTTGTTACATTTTCAGATGACAGCTGAGTTCCAGGTCCCTTCACCATTGGTTCCAACGCGCGAAAATTATTTTGTGAGATATTGTAAGCACCATGCTGATGGAACATGGGCTGTTGTTGATGTCTCCTTGGACAATTTACGACCTACTTCAGTGTCGCGTTGTAGAAGAAGGCCATCGGGTTGTTTAATTCAAGAATTACCTAATGGTTACTCCAAGGTAAAGCCACTCTGAATATGATTATAGAGACAGATCCAATATTAGAAGTTCCATTACATGTATTCAAATCCTGAATCCGCGTGTAATCATAGTAAGTGTTAAGAGTTTCGTTGTTTTATTAATTATTTCTCATTTTATCCCTGTAGGTTACATGGATCGAGCACGTTGAAGTGGATGATAGAGGTGTTCATAACATCTATAAACCTCTTGTCAATTCAGGCCTCGCGTTTGGGGCTAAACGTTGGGTAGCTGTGTTGGATAGACAATGTGAACGACTAGCAAGTGCGATGGCTAATAACATCCCAACAGGGGATATTGGAGGTATATATAGTATGTAAAATTAATTTCATCCGCGATCACAATTTGGTAACTATGTAAGTTATTTTTGTAGTCATAACGAGTCCTGAAGGCCGGAAAAGCATGTTAAAACTTGCTGAGAGGATGGTGATGAGTTTTTGCGCTGGTGTTGGCGCCTCAACGGCTCATACATGGACTACATTATCTGGAAGTGGTGCTGATGATGTTAGAGTTATGACTAGAAAAAGTATTGATGATCCAGGGAGACCTCCTGGTATTGTTCTCAGTGCAGCCACTTCATTTTGGCTTCCTGTTCCTCCCAAGAGAGTCTTTGATTTTCTCCGCGATGAGAACTCTAGAAGTGAGGTAAAGTCATAAGGTCCATGGCGCTGAAATTTTGACTTTGATGATCAATGGTTTGATTCAATCAGTTATTTCAAGATATAACGAAGAAATTGTTATGTTGTGTTGTATTCGTGTGCAGTGGGATATACTTTCGAATGGGGGGCTAGTTCAAGAAATGGCACATATAGCAAATGGTCGTGATCCAGGAAACTGTGTATCTCTGCTTCGTGTTAATGTAATGTTTTCTTCTTACTTATTATCTTGACGTTATATACCAAAACTACATTGACTTCGCGTGTTTTTAGTAGTGACCTAAAAAGATTGGAAGTTTATTGATGCAGAGTGGAAATTCGAGTCAGAGCAACATGCTAATACTCCAAGAGAGTTCAACAGACTCAACAGGATCTTATGTTATTTACGCTCCAGTTGATATTGTCGCAATGAATGTTGTGTTGAGCGGTGGTGATCCTGACTATGTTGCTCTACTACCATCTGGATTCGCTATACTTCCAGATGGTGGCGGAGGAATTAATGTTGGTACCGGTGGATCGCTTCTCACTGTTGCATTTCAGATTTTGGTTGATTCTGTTCCCACTGCAAAACTCTCTCTTGGATCTGTTGCAACTGTCAATAGTCTTATCAAATGCACTGTTGAAAGGATCAAAACAGCTGTAGCTTGTGACAGTGCTTTATGAAATATCTAAGGTACGCTATTTCAACTTGTATACGCTGACAGTATAAGCAGAGAAATCTCATAGTGACAATAGTGTTGTCTCGTGTGACCTATAGGTTGTGGAAGCAACCAGTAGGATAGTCTGCTTAAATCACACCCCATGCAATCCTGTCCTTCCCTTGACCCCGCTAACACAACATGTTTGTGCATCGGCCTGTCAGTTTTCAATATAATATTACTCCTTTTTATGTTATTATAGGTTACTTGCTAGGCAACTAGTACCAGTTGACTTTTGCGTGATCTGATAGTGTAAAAGTTATATACCATTGTATAGAAGATGAGTATCTTGTTTAATGTATATACATCGCTAGTTTTCATGAAGTAGAATCTTGAAGTAACAATAAAGTAGTATGTGTGTGACCTATATATGTAACGAGTTCAACTTGTGGAAGTAGTTAACTAATACTTGTATTAAGGTAGGTTGTGTACGTTACACTGACGAAAATATAAATATTTGATATTGCAGATTTATTTGAAGGATGGAGGAGGAGTCAAGAACGAACCTCAAAAGTAATCCTTTGTTAGCAAATATGGGATTTGTTTGGGTGAAACAAGGAAGCAAAAAAATTGGAAATTTTGCTAGCATGCAAATGTAATAGGTTCGGGTATTGACTTCACAAATTGATGTAACTTTTGAATATGTTAACCAAACAAGTCCTTATTTTACTTGATCATGATCAAGCTTAAAAAAATTTCAAATTGAAGCTAATTATGTTATTAGCAATTTTTTCACTTTTCATTTTGTTTTTGTTCAATGAGAAATTTGAGTCAAGCTTATTACTCCTACCTCTAATTATTTTTTCACTTTAGAAATAACACATCTATTAAAGAAACAATAACATAGTGAATTTGTCATTTTACCTCTATTAATTATGAAACGAATGAATTAAAAACTTTAGATTTTTAAGAAATTATATATTTTTCAAAGTAATTAATTGACGGTATAGGTAAAAAAGAAATTGTCGTTATTGATTTGACAAAAATAAACAAATAATTAGGGACAACTGAAAAAGGAAAAATTGACAAGTAGCTAGGAACAAAAGTAGTTGCAGTTACGGGGAGAAAATTAGCTAGAAGTTCAATCATAGACTGGAATGTGCAATATTTGGATTAAATCGAAAAATCAAATCAAATCAAACTGAATTTTAATTTGAATTTTTTTTTTTTGGATTTCTTGACTTGGTTTTGAATTTAATTTATTTTGTTTGGTTTTTGGTTAATTTTTTGGATTTAAAGAAAATGAAAACCGAAAAACTGAATTACATGTGTGTGGCGCCCCCTTGCGTGTGTGCTCGAGTGTATTCATGCGCGTGTGTTCGTGTAAATTAAGTTGGAGTTAACCACTTGTTCTTTTTCAGTAATTTTCATTATTGATTGGTTTATTTGTTATGTTTGGACATCTATAATTGATATACTTTTAAGTATTGTGTTATTGAATAAGTGTAAAAAACACCTAAACTATCCCTTTTTTTGAGTTTATTCGTAAACTATTGAGAGCTTGAATTTCATACCTAAACTATCATTTTTTTAGTTTAAGAAATACACCTCTGTAGGTGTGTGTAATACACTATCTTTTATTTGAAAAAACATGAACATATAACATTTCACATTAATAAAATATTTCAATATCAAAAATTAAATAATATATATTAATATTATTTTTTTGAATTATAATTTTTTAAACGTAATATTAAAAGTATATTTAAAAAATTCAATATATATTATTCATTTTTTTCAAATTGCAAATATAACTTTGTTATGTTTCTAATTATTGGTATAACCAATAGTCGAATTGAAAAATCTAAACAAAAGGAGAAAAATCAAACCAAACCAAATCTGATTTTGGTTGGAATTACATTATACTTCTTTAAAATAAAAAATAAAAAAATCCAAACTAAATAATACAATATCAAAAATCCGAATACACACCGCTAATCATAGAGACACCATCAGCTAAAAAATTTGCTTCTCTATAAATATGTACTCCCTCCGTTATGTCACTTTTTTCATTTGCACTTGCATTAAGATATAAGGTAATGTTATCCTTATATCCTTATTTAATATTTGCTTGTAACAACTTTGTAATAAGTGACTAAATATTAAATTTCATAAACATAAATACATTTGGATAACTATTTAAATTTTAGAGTTTATTTTTGCATCCAATTTTTTTTTTTTACCAATTGATCCAAAAAAGTTTCAAAAATCAAGTTTTTACCACCTCAATTTTCCTATATATTTTGTGTAAAATGTCTTTTAATATTTTTATATATAAATTTTTAAAGCAAAAATGACCATTTTTTCTTTTCTATTCATAGTTTTTTTTCTTTTTCGATTAATAATAGATGAAAATTTAAATGATGACAATGTAAACGAAGAGTCATTAGGATCATTAATTCTTGTTTAACTACATTAGAGATGATTCATGTAGTTGTAACCTCCATTTTCATCTTCTTTTTTTTTTTAATTGTTCGTTGATTATTATTTTTTCAAAATCATATTTTATAGAATAAGTAGTGAATAAAAAAGGTATATAATTAATGAATGAAGTACTCTTCCAATGAAATTAATTACTTATAGATTTTCTAGGTTAGTCAAAGTAAATATATTTTTAAGATTAATTACTTAATTGATCAAAGGTATAATGGATAAAAATGGTGATTCATATCTAAATTTTATAAAATGACATATATTATGATCCAGATATTTTTTAAAAAAAATAACATATAATACATGACAAAGAAAATACAATAAAAGATCACCTAATTATCTCAAAAAGAAAAATAAAAAATCACCTAATTTTATATGTTGATATTGTCATCATTCCGATAAAGCACAATATTTCAGAATCCCCAACACACAAACTTTTATAAATCGATATTATCACCATTTCGATAAGGCACAATATTTCAAAGTCCGCAACGCACGAACTATTCTTACTCTACGGATTAATTAATATCAACAAGAAAACTATGAATATGTCTGACACTAAAATTTAATTGGCATCCACCATTCAGTCATAATTTAATGAAGTTGTGAGTTGTTTAGTATCCTTGTGGTTCCCATTTCTGACTCATTAATGTTCGTATTCAATGTAAAAGTACCAAAAAAACTTTTATTAACAGTCTATTTTACTAAATTAATTTGTTAATAATCAGAAAAAAATCTAAAACATATTTAAGTTTTGATAAATATTATTGTAATATGAATTTTGAAATGTCTTTTTTATTTCTATATTATTTAATAATATATTTTAAAAGTATATATATGTTAAATGTGGACATCATAACTATTGCATCATTATAAATAGTAAAATATCTACGTTAGCATATTTATAAGTTTGAAATATACTATTAAATAGTGCAGGGAGGTAAAAAGTCTTTCATAAAGTTTGATATTATAACAATAATTTCGATCAAAATTAAAGTATTTTTCAAACCCTTTTACTTTGATAATCCTTTAATATTTTAAATATGAATTTTATATCGTTATTTAATATTAAAGATAATATGAAAAAAATTAAAAAAATTTCCTTGATATTACAAAATGCATTGATAAGTAAAAAAAACATCTAATTTTAATATAGGAGTCAAGTAAGATAAAAAAAAATCAAATATTTATATAGTACTCCCTTCGTTTTTGCTCAATGGATACAAAACACTCATGTTTTAGCACCTAGTGCAACAGCAAGCACTGAGTTAAGGTGATTTAATAGCGGATAACTATTACTGAACAAAGTGAACAGTACGATTAACTAAAAAATTAATTACACTATTGTGTTATTTAAAAGATAAGTAATTAGAGTTAGGGTGGAATGATATAAACATTTAATAAATCTTTTATCGTCAAAATCAACTATAACAATCTTTTAATTTAAAAATATAGAATAATTAAGTATTGTGGAGCCTATAATTGCAAAATCTGACAATTTTAAAACTAGGATATTACTTGAATACTTTGATAGTAGTTGACAACACACTAAAATATTCCTTCTAGGATTCTACAATAATTAAATTTCTTGTCATTTGGTATTTTTTGACTTTTAATTTAGAAAACCTAATTAAATTGCTAATTTGTCCTAAACAACACGTAAAGAAGAGTACATTAGTCAACTAAAATTGGTTAGTCCTCCTTGAAATCCTTAAAGTTGTTCACAATTAATTCTATGTTATTAAGTATAAAACTGAGTTTAAAAAAAGTCAATTACCATAATTAAGTGATAATATAGACTTTGTACATAAAAAGGAAAAACATCTTTACACCAAATCGATGAAGGTATGAAGGTTCGATAAGTATATGTTATAGACAAATTTTAATAGTTTTGTATTGTTTGTTATGGTGTAAAATTCAATTTGCAATACGTATTTAAACACATCATAAATAGATTTCGTTGAAAAATTATATTATAGATTTTGAGTACGAGTAAGTTTTTATGAATCGTTTGTCTTGTGATGTACAAGCACTACATTAACTCCAAACCTAACAAGAATTTATTTTAAGAGGATAGTTATACACAGAGTCAATGTCTTTACTTTGATTGTATGAATTTTTAATTTTCGAATGATGATCTCTTGGTTCTTTTAGATTTAATATATATATATATATATATATATATATATATATATATATTTAATAAACTTTTATGATATTTTTTAATTATATTCAAGAGAATTTTACTGTTAAAGAATAACAAAAATCCCATATCGGTGATTAATGAGATGGGTGAACTCTTTATAAGGCTTGGGCAATCCTCCTCTCTTTGAGCTAGCTTTTGGGGTGTGAGTTAGGCCTAAGACCTAATTTCACACTTACTAGATTAAATAGAAACTTTACTTCGATCCAATAATTTGGCCTTAGAATTCTCGTCAAAAGATCTCGATGGTTTTGTGAGTGGTTCATATGCTTAATTATAATTTTCTTACATTATTTGAATAAAATTACTAAATTTACGTTCAAACTTCTAGCTCCTCCTCATCAATATAAGTAGGTAGTCATCATAAATTTTCTAATGACTTAAACAATCGTGATGGGTCAATAAATATTTTATGTTATAAAATCTTAATGTAAAGTACTTCTTGATGATATAGACTATAGTATATACTAATAATTGGGGACAGTGGAATTTATTATCAGTGACATATAATAAATAATAAACTTTTACTTTTATGAAACAGCCAACTGCTATAAACTGTTTGAAGAATGAATATGGACATACAAAATTAATATTGTATTTAAAATATATGGTAGTGTTAACCAGGAGCAATTTAATTTGAGGATAACGATCTGATAAGAATCAAATTTGTTTCGAGGCGAATCTAAAATATAAAGAAAATGAATTGTATGGAAATTTAGAAACGTTTGAAGTTTTAATAATGAACTAACCGATTCTCTAGGGTTTAGGCATAATAAACAAAAGCTTTATTTAAATATACTTTGATTCAATTGTACCCTATAGCAAATTATTGCTATTTTCGCCTCTTCTTGGTGGAATCTCGCTCGCCACTCTCATTTGGTGATAGTTTCGATCGCCTCTCTCGTTTTTATACAAACATAAATGTATAGAATGTGTTTGTTTTTGTATAAAGCGAAAGGAAATTATATATATACATATATTTTCGTTACCCTCTCCCAAATCCCTCGCCACTCTCCCAGATCTCGCTCGCCACCCTTGCCTCTCTCGCTTATACAAACAGAAACGAAATGTATAAATTGTGTTTCTGTTTGTATAAAGCGATAGAAAATTATATATACACATGCAAATACGTATATCTTCGTCCTATACACATATAACTATACAATACAAATATTTCCTGACCAGTTTTCTTTTGCCTTTCTCTCTTTCTCATTTTATACATACGTCAAAGGAAAGTGGAATCATACCTTAGTTCAGGATCTCCTACAACTGCTTTCTTTTGTATATGTATAGAGAATTATACAACTGGTTTCTTTGTATATGTATAGCAAGTTATACAACTATTTTTTTAAAATATGTATAGCGAAATATACATATTTATGTTTGCTATGAAACGCAATTATACAAGCTATAGCTATAGCATACAAATATAATTTTTATGTTAGCTATATGTGAAAGTTACTCAATTATATATTCGCTTCTATCAAAATTTACTACTTCACTTATATCTTCAACACTTCATAGGGAAAGTTCTAATTCACACACAACTAATATTAGGTAGCGCTCGAAAAGCATAATATCTCTAACATATAAACAAATTCAAGATTTTAATTTTGTTTGGTTCAATGAACCTAATGGTTCTTAACATTAAATATTTGCACTTGTAAATTATGAGTTCAAAATTCATTATTATTTGTCAAAGACTTTTGAGGTAATAAACAAACCATACTTGATGCAATAATGCATCTTTTTGTTTAAAAAAATGTCAAAGAAAGCAGTTGCAAACATGACTATATATTTGAAGGTTTCAAATACTTAGCTCATGAAAGTGACTCAAAACCTAAACTCAATATGTCACCACGAAGTTATTGACAAATGACAGAGTCAAGTTTATGAGAATAAGCCGGCATCATTCGGTTCAACGAAAGTTAAAATTAAAGGCGGATCCAGAATTTTAATTCTATATATTCCAAACTCGGGTTCCAACCACTAACCCCATCACCTCGAGGGCTCGTAGTTCAATATTTTTCAACAATTCCAGTAAATTTCACACAGATAAATCCAGGATGACATAACGACTATATAACAATAAATCAAGAAACCTATCAACAAAGTCAAGACAGACGGACTGTGAGCAAATGCAAGTATCATTTTACTATTCAAGATCAAACTCGTTTTTGCAAGCCTCGTGCAATTTGATATCACAATCCACAACCCAAAACATAAAACGAGGAACGAATCAATCAACAAAACCAAGTAATATAGCCCATTCAACATATAGATTGATAGTAGTGCTATCCACAATGTGTTCGTAGCATAAAAAATGATACTACGATCATAACAACATAACCTGTGCAATCCCACAAGTAGGGTTTGGGGAGTATAGGATGTACCCAAACCGGGTAGAGAGGTTGTTTCCAATAAATCATCCGCTCAAAAGGAAAATGGGTACACCACCAATCTTACAATTATATAACATGTAAGAAGTCCCAAAATAAACACAATTCATCTTCACTGATAATCACTAGCGCTCCAATTAAAGAAGGAATAATATGTGTTATGATTTATGAACTTACTAAACAAAATAACAATGGTATTTACAAACATACCACCTATTGATATAGTCAGCTAACTTCCATCAGTGGGAAGTGATGCCATGAAAGAATTGTATGACGATTCCAGATCGAAGTGGAGCTGGCGAGCCTGTTGTTCTGTCAACTCATCTGCAGCCCCCATCTTCGACAGTCTTGAAAGCCACTCTCTCATCTTTGTCTTCCCTTCAAAATCCACTGGCAGAATCGATAGTTTATTGAGGGAAGATGACAGATCTGATAATAGGGGATAGACCTGGTCTACGGCAATCATGTTCAACTTTAACGAGTCCATTGCAGTGATGAAATTCTGCACACATTCGGCCACAACAGCTGCTGAACTCACAGATGACATTGCAGCAGCAGCTCGGTGTTCTACAGTAGCTGGCACGCCAGAGGTCACAAGCCGGTTTAGGGCAGCAGGGCAATCCATTTTGTATGTGTCATGAAATCGCTCAATGTTAGGTACAGTATCCCTTAATGTAGATGATAGGGTTTTGAACTGAGCAATGAGTTTCTGACTCTCAGTCTCATATTCAGCTGCTGAAATGATGTCACGAACATAAGCCTTCTCTAGCTTCTCTGTTGCTTTGATAATAGCAAAGAGTTCAGCTAAGTTGTCA